>NW_007188308.1:76482-95688 GCF_000164805.1 Carlito syrichta
GCAGGTTGAGGCTGCAGTGGCCGGGAGCCGCCACTGCACTCCAGCCTGGGCGACAAAGTGTGACTCCAACTCAAAAAAAAAAAAGAGAGAGAGAAAGAAAGAAAAATTGTTTGCCAGCTATCTAGTCTTCCCTTAGCCCAGTCAAGTTAACAAAACGTTAACCATCACAAGTCCACCTCTTATCATATTTAATCTCCAAAAAAAGAAAATAAGAAGATCATAATCCCACTTAACATGATGCAATGTCCTGTGTATAACCCAAAACACACTAATCCTATCCCCAGTAAAGGAGATAAAGTCACTAAGTGAGTTTACTTTTCTCCTAACTTAGTTATTATAAGTTATAATTATAAATATAATTATTATTCTCATAACTTAAATATTTTGATATAAATTAGTGATGCTTAAATACTAATAAAAATTTAATACATGCTATGTTGCATGATAAGGGAATAAGACAGAGAAGAAAACAAAGATATGTGCTTAGCATTTATATATACACAGAAACATTTCATAACAAAATAAGAAGAAAGCATTCATGAGAAGGACAGTCCTCATTTTTGTTACTAGTCAAATAACTGTAGCTAATATTTATAAGTACCTTCTTCTATTACCCATTCTGTATTTCCTTAGACTTCAGCAAGTACCTCAGCTAATCATGGACCTTTGCCTGGTGGGGAGACCCAAACCTTTATTTCTGAAAGATCTGGGTCATTAGTAATCCTGCCTAAGTTGGATTGTTGTAGTTTTCCATTTAACTTAATCACAGGACATGGTAATACTAAGAGACACCCTAAGAGATCTCTTATACTCCAGGCATCATCTTTCTCACCTCCATTATTGAGTAGTAGTCCTATTTGCACTTGGTAATCAAGATCAATGACTCAGCTAGCATAATAATTATCTGCTTTGCCTGTTGATTCAGAGGAATTAAGAGCCTGAAGTTTCTGAGCAAGTTTTACCTTCCAGTTCAATGGAATTGTTGTTTTGTCTCCTGGTAGAAACATTTCTCCCTCTGGACCCAAGAAATTCTAGGCCAGAAGAGAATAAAGTCATGGAAACAAAAAGCACAAGTGTTGCTAGTGAGTTGCTGGGGGTAATAGTAAGTGGTACCACTCCACCAAGTAAGTCATCTGGTTTTAGGCTTTTTTTTTTTACTGGAAGTTTGCTGATTGTTTTTGTTTTGTTTTGTTTATTGATTTATTCTATATATGCAGACCAAAAAGCTACAGTCATTCACAAGTCTTTAGTTTCTCTGAGACTTTTACACACCATGGTGCCCACCACTGCTTTCAATACCCTCCAACCTGATATTCAAGCTATTTCACTGTTGCTATCAGTGCTCCAGTCAAGGTAAGACAGAAACCATTACCCTGAGCAACTCCAAGACAAACCAAGTTGTTGCAAGCAAGTTCCAATGTTTACCTTCTTCTGAGAGAAACCAAGAATTGGGGAGATTTTTCCTAAGTATGCAAAATCACACTAGAAGAAAGGGGGGTCATGGGCAAACAAGTATGCAAAAAAAGTGCTGTCATTTTGAATGGTTTTTTGTTGTTGTTATTGGTTTTGTTTTGTTTGTTTTTTGTTTGAGTGCTTGCTTCGTTGCTGCAGCAATTTAATTGGTTTCTAGCATTTCCATAAAGTTACTTTGGCTTATATGTTGTTGTGTACTTTGTGTTTCCATGGTGCAGTGAGCATCTGAACCCTTCTAGTTCGCTATCTTTCTGACATCATTCACTTGTGCTTGTTTTCTTGTTATAAAAAGGGTACAATGATAGAAGTTATTGTCTGTGTTTTGCTTTTTAAATTCAAAATTATATCTCTACAATTTATCATTGTTGTAAGATGTACTTCCTTAATTGTGACAGTTGGATAATATTCCTTAGGGTGAATAATTTTGCTATTTCAAAATTTGTTCTGTACACATCGTATTCTAGTAATGTCTAAGTAATATCTACTAGGGCAACATTTTATGTTATAAATACTTTATAATGGAATTGCTGAGTCAGAATATTGCTAATGTCCAACTTCAGAAGATAGTGACCGACTATTTGCCAAAATAAATTGGCTCATTTAAACTCTTACCAACAATATATAATCTGGAAGGTGTCATGGATACACATCCTTGCTATCATTATTTTTTGCTAAATTAGTGAACGTAAAATGATATCACTTTGTAGTCTTAATATACATTTATTTGATTAATAGTAAAATCGATCACACTTTTAAAAATCACATTTAAATCTGTGGTCTATTGCTTTACCCTCTGTTTATGTCTTTGATTTAGTTTGTAAAATAAGCATCCCTTAATGTCAGTAATTTGTTCCTTCATATCAGATGTTCTGCATGAAAATGTTGAATAAAAGTCATTCTTTAAATCAGAAGTTTTTCAATTAATTACAAAAATCAATTCAAAACCAAATTCAATATAATAAAATATCTATTTATGGGTAAAAGTCTATTTTTTAGGATGTAAAATGTTTTAGACATCATTCCTCTTTTTTCAAACAATTAATATAGTTTTCAGCAACCGTTGCTAAACATTGTCCGTTTCAGTGATAAAAATATCCTCTAGCATTCCACCAGGTGTCTTTAGAATGGAATTTGAAATTTTCTGTGTGTGTCATTCTGTTAAAAATATTGTATGCAGGCACATTAATGCAAGTTTTCCTATCTATGCATTGGCTAAAAATATTATATAGAAACACATATTTTAAATGCTAAAAAAGTTTTAGTGTTAAAAAAACTAGATACATTATTTTAGAAAATGTTGACTAGAAAGATTCTACAAGCTAGTCTCTCTTTTTCATAATAGTTTTGAAATCTTTTTTCAGATTCTTTAAAACATATGATATAATTGTGTTTCATTTTAGTTGACATCTTTTCATTGTGACTGCTTTTAACATCTTATCTTTATACTTCTATAGCTTCTCTGCAATTATTTTAGAAAAAAAATTAGTTTTTTTCTGTATCTATTTTTTTCTTTTCATTCTGAGGATTGAGCCATTTATTCAACAAACATTTATTAATAAACATTATGTATCTAATTTATGCCAGAGTTCTACATGCTTGAAATATGTTAATAAACAAACAGGAAAAAAACCTCTTTGCTCTTTTGGAGCTTGAGTTCTTCATCTATTTTATAATTTCTGAAACATTCTCAGCTGTAGTATCTTCATATGTTAGCTTGTATTCATTCCCTCAGTTTTTTTTTTTTTTGAGACTCTGACTAGATATATTTTAAACCTTTTCATTTTGTCTTCCACATGCATTATCCTCTCATATATTTCAATTTTTTGACTATTTTTACCTCATTTTATATCTTACAACCTATTTTTCATTTCACTGTATTTTGTCAACTTTTTAATAGATCTTTTGGGTTTGGTATTTTTAAATGATTGTATTTATTGTTATTTTATTTGTATAAAATTTGCATGAGACAAATGTATAAATTTTAATTTTCTATTCAGACAAGTTTTGACATTTGTATAGACCTGTGCAACCCCTTCCAAAGGTTCCCAAGGTAGAACATTTTCATGCCTCAGAAAGTTTTGTTACATGTCTTTCCAGTTAAGTCGCCCCAAGAAGTATTACCATAGATTAGTCTTAACAATTACCATACTTCACATAAATAGAATAATACAGTGTGTATTTGACAAAGGAGAGTTTTGAAGTGGTAAATATACTTCAGATGTGGTGGGATATAAATATTTTATAATCCAAAGGTAGAATATGACAAATTTAAAATGTCATTTTTAAGACTGTGATACATTTTGACAACTTTTATCATGAAATGAAGTCTTCTATACCTCTGTTTCAACATGGTCTGGTCCTGCAACTTACTTGACCAATGAATTGAAGCAAGAGAAATGGCACATTTTCAGAGGCCAAGTAATAAGGACCTTTGATGGTTAAGCTGAATTATAGTTCCAATAATTATCATTCTAGTTTGATCTTGTTTGGTGAAGATGACAAAGGATATTATTTTGTGAGATTTGAAAAATTGAAGATAGGCAATTGTCATTTCTTAATATGCACATTTCTTCTAGCTCCTCTATTAAACATTAATCTAGATGTTATTATGAAGGGATATTCTTCAGATGCAATTGATATCTCTAACCTGTTGACTTTAAATTTATCAAAAGAGAGATTTTCCTGGATGGAGCCGACTTCATCAGTTTGAAATCTTTTAAAAGTGGCCGTAGACCTCCTGTATGTGAGAAATTTTAGACACTGAGCCTGCAATTTTCTTCCTCCCCCTAAATTTTCCTTTTTGACTGCCACCTGTGTCAAAAAGGAAAATTTAGAACAAAATGTTTCAGTCCACATCTAGGTACATTTCTATCCTCAGTGTGATCTTTCCTGCTTGACTGCCTGGTCAATAGACTTCGGACTTGCCTAGTCAATTTCCACAATGGCATAAATATTATCTGTAATAAATAAATGTATATGTACATATAATCTACCACTTTTATTTTTCTAGTTAGTAAAGAATTTAGGTAGCAATGATAGCTAATACAGATTTTGGAATCCTTAGTGGGATGCTGCTGTATGTAAAAATACGGATACATCTTTGAACAGTGCAATGGGGCACTATATAGAAAGCTTAAATTACCCTTGACCATTAGTAATTTGGATTTAAAGGATGCTATTTTTTATAGGCTCAAAAAGTAGGGAGAAACGTGTTAATGAAACTTGAGAAAGAAGGATCATTGTTTTATAGTTGCAGTTATGTTGTAATAAAATTTAAGTGATAAATTTAGATATTTAGGTGAGGGGATTTTCAAACATGATTTTTCTTGTTGCTAATGGTAATGTGTGAGAGAAAAAGAATTAATTGGGAGAAGACGTGTTATATAAAAAGGAAGTAATAATTGACAATTTTGGAAATTCTTTTCCTACCAAAGTGGCAAAAGACACTAAATTAAGAGATTCAATTTTCAAAAGGTGTGATCTAGAGAAAAGTCTGAGGACTCTACAACTCTTTCCTGAAACCCCAGAAAGATAAAAACATCAGAGTATCAGTAACAAAAAGAATCTTTGAAGAGATTAAGGGTGTGCCTCATAGCCCTCACAACCAAATCAGAGGACCACCTGGAAGTTTGAGGGCATTATTCCTCATCCAATTTACCAGGACCCAGAATTAGATAATGAATAATCTTGAAAAGATCAGTGGATTTGTTTTTTATCCAATGGAATGGATCTTTATGAAATACATGAAAGGTTCGCAAGATACTTGAGTTTTGTTTTTTGTTTTAGCGGAAACACTGCCAACTTGGACTAAAAAAAAGGCAGAGTACTGCAAATAAAAGGTGTCTCTTGGACATCTAAAACTCTACTAGCAAGAAGCAGACTGAATGGCAAACACATTTCATGAAAAAGGAAGAATGATTCAGATGACAGAAACAAAAAACCCAGCGTGCTAAGAACCACAAGGGATTATTCTTGCTATTTGAAACCTGATCAAGGAACTCTAACTAGAGTTTGCCTGTCTGGATTTTATAACTTCTATAAGCCAGTGACTCATTTTCACCTTCCATTTCCTCCCTCATTAGAACTGGGATGTCTATAGCCATTATTTTGTACCTGTCCTACCATTGTATGTCGGGTGTTATATTAGTTTTGGCTATCTCACATGATTATAAATGCTGAGAAGTCCAAGGTATGCAGCTGGCACAAACTGGAGATCCAGGAGAGTTGATGGTACAGCGCCAGTCTGAGCTCAAAGGCCTAAGAGCCAAGAGAACTGATGATGTAAGTTCTAGTCTGAGTTCAAGTTCGAAGGTAAAAGAAGACCTGTGTCCTAGCATGAAGACAATCAGGCAGAGATAAATAATTTTCTTTTTTACTCAGCTTTTTATTCTATTCAGGACTTCAGTCAATCAGATGGGGCTCATTAACACTGGGAGGGCAATCTGCTTTACTCAGTCTACTGATTCAAATGTTGATATCATCCAGAAACACTCTCACAATCACACTCACACATAATTTTTAGTCAAATACCTGAGCACCCCATGGGCCAGTCAAATCAATACACAAAATTAAACATCACAGGTGTATTGCAGGCAGATATTTTGTCTCTTTACTTTTCCAAGTCCACAAGGTAGAGAGGCATTTTGCTTCAGAGGAAAAATGAGTTAAATCTATGAGCCTCACCTGTACCTGGCCCTAATTTAGATGATGATATTTTGAAATTTGATCTGATCCTGCAATGGTATGAGACTTTTGGTGATATTGAAATGGAGTGAATATATTTTAAATGTGAGAGAGACATAGAACATTGGGAACCAGAGGGTGAACTTTAGTGAGCATATCCTAAGGAGACTGTACCCATCCAGTGATTCATGCCCTTTATAATCCCCTCCCATGAAGTGTGGCAAAACCTCTGGCTTGCATCTAGCCAATAGAATATAGCAAAGGTGATGTGGTAGTCACTGTCATGATTATGTTGTATAAGACTGTCTTAGCTGAGTGGAAAGATTCTCCTGCTGGTTTTGTAGTATAGAAGTAGTTTGACGCATAGCAACATATTACTGATATTTAGGTAGATATAGATACAGATACTATTTTTAAAGTATTTTGCATTTATCTAAATAGGTAATCTTTCCAGATTTCTTCCTGATGATCTGGAATTCCATCTGTTCCCTTCTGGTATCTTTAGCCTGAAAAACTTTTTTTAGCATTTCCTATAGGGCAGATCAGCTAGAGATACATTGTTTTACATTTCATCTGTCTCAAATGCCTTTAGTTTCTCTTTCATTTTATAAAAATGAACTGTATAATATATTATATAATAAATTGCCATATTTAATTTATAGTTCAATGATTGTGACATATGTGTACGACCATATAATGTATTCTCATGATCAAATTATACTTTTTTTAATCATCCCAAAAGTTTCCCATAAAATTATTACCAGGATATGTGCTCCCTATCCCAGAAAGTAAGTGATACGATCTTTCTCTTTTTTTAAGTCACTAGACTAGAGTCATCTATCCTAGAGTTTCATAGAAATAAAATTCTACAGCAGATTCCCTTTTGTGCTTGGTCCATAATAGTGACCCTGAGCATTATAGATGTTGCTGTGTGTTATCCAAAGTTTATTAATTTTTACTATGGTGTAATGTTAATTTTTGTGAATATCCACAATTTGTTTCTCTATTCTCTTATTGATGAATGTTTGGGTAGTCTGTACTTTTATTCATAAATAAATCTACTGTTAACATTTGTGAACAAGTTCATTTGAGGAGAGGACATATATTTAATATATCTTCAATAAGTACTCAAGAATGAAATTGCTGGATCATAAGTAAGTTCATGTTTAAACTAAAACGTCATTAAATCATTCTCCAAAATAGTTGCATTATTTTATATGTCCACCAGCATTATTATGAGGCCCAGTTGATATGCTTCCTTGGCAACATAGGGTATTATCTAGCATTTTTAAATTTTAGCTGTCCTAATGACTGCATAGTTTCATCTCATTTTAGTTTTAATTTATATTTTTCTGATAACTAATAATGTTGACCATTGTGGCATGCAGAATAATAATCTTCAAAAAATGTTCACATCTTAATCCCCAGAACATATGAATGTGTTAACTTACATAGCAAAAGAGATCATGGGGGGAAGATGGCAGCTGAGCCAGTGGATCTATACGAGTCCCAGTGTGAGTGAGCGAGTGTATGAAAAATTTTGTGTATATGCTGGTGAGTAAGTGAGTGTGTGAGTGGCTGACTGAGTGAGGGCTAGGGAGCTAGTCACCAAGGCTCTTCTGCTGCGGTGGCTGGCGCTGCAGCTGCTTGGCTTGGACCCTAGTGATTCCTGGGATGTAGAAGCTGAGCACTATTTTTTTTAAGTCAACAAAATGCTTCTTGGGAAGAAAATGCTGGGAGAGACTAAGTGGAGGCTTGTGAGCAAGTGGCCAGGGTCCTCCTGGTGAAGCAGCTAGTGCTGCAGTTTCTCTGCTTGTTTCCTAACACTTCCTAGGTCACAGAAGCTGAGCACCATTTTTTTTTTAATTGACAAAAATTTTCCTGCAAAGAAGCAGCAGGGAGTGACTACCAACTTCAGGCTCTGCCTCACCACTGCAGCAGGAGAGACTGCCATCTCCAGGTTTTGCCTCACCACTTCAGAGCCTGGCCAGACACTGGCAGCAAGGACTGCAGAAGGAGCTCAGAAGCAGAGTCCCACCAGAGAAGAAGAAAGAGTCACCTCTCCCAAGATCTTGAAAACAGGACAGGAAATTGCTCCTTGCTTAACACGGAGCAACAGACCTGATCTCTGTGACTGGCAGATCAAATACTCAGGGGTCGATTGTGAACCAGAGGTAATATACTGAAAGCCCAAACTTCAGAGGGAACTGTCCAGTGCTGAATCTGAGGCATCCCACCCCTACCCTGATTCAGCCATGGGACAAAGGGTGTGGGCCAAAAAAGACAATGAAGAACTCCAAAGAGATCCGTGGTGAGTCCAGGACTGATGTAATCTCCTTCCTCCCCAGTAATACTCTGAACATCAAACCCACACAGCTGGAGCATGACTGAGAGGAACAAACCCAGCTGGAAGTCAATTACAATAGAAGAACTCTGTTCCAGGATAGGCCTGGCTAGGGCACTCCCACAAGTAGCAAGTACATACCTGGGGGAGAGACAATCCCACACCTCCCCACCAGAGGGGAATCTCTCTGACCATACAAGAGTGGAAGGGGAGGAATGCAGCCCCACTCACCCCTATTGTCCCTCCTCCTTCCCTGCCCTGGACAATGGGGAGAGAGTGAAAGAGGTGGAAGCTCTGAAGGAGATAGAAGAGCAGACGAGAGGAACAATTATAGAGCCTGCCACAGAGGGCAGGATTTTTGTTCTTTTTTAAATTGGTTTTTAACTTTTTAAAATTTTTTCTTGTTTGCTGGTTAGTTCATCTGTTTCTAAAATATTTTCCCTTTGTGAATGAATGTGTATGTGAAGGTTTGATCTGTATCCCTCCCTTTTTTTCTTTTTTCTTTTTCTTTTTCTTTTATCTTCTGTATTTTGTTTTCCATTTATGTGTGTGAGTGATTGTGTTCCTCTTTCAGTTGTTTTTGTTGTTGTTGTTGTTGGTTGTTTTTGGTCGCTTGTTATTCTCTTTTTAAATTTTTTTTTAGTTTAAGTTGTGTGTTGATATATGTGTTAGGGTTTAATCTGAATTACTTTTCTTTTCTTTCTGATCTTTCTCTTTTTCTTCTCCATAGATTTTGTGCTAGGCTTTTGTGTGTGTGTGTGTGTGTGTGTGTGTGTTTAGTTTTCCTGGTTTTTTTTTGTTGCTGTTTGTTTTATTTCACTTTGTTGTTATTCCAGCTTGTTTTGGGGTGTGGGTGTATGTCGCGTGTGTGTGTGTGTGTGTGTGTGTGTGTGTGTGTGTGTGTGTTTGCTCAATTGTTTTTGCTTTAGTTTCTGCTTTCATTGTTCTGTGTATTTTCTTTTTTTTTTTTTAAATTCTTGTCCATCTTATTTCATTCTATTTTTCTCTGTGCTCCTCATTGTCACTGTATCTTGGACTCAGGGGGTACACACATGTACCCATTGCATCATCATTTAGAGTGGTGGTGGGGAGTGGGTCTCAGGGAACACATACCACAATTAGAAAACATTGTAATTTGCAAGTAGTTTCTGAATCCTAACTTCCCATTCCCTACCTTATTTGATTTTCAAAATGACAAGAGACAGCAAAGTTTCCCACCCCCAGTTCTATTCCAAAATAAAACAAATCCAGAGCCCAGATCAAGGAAGAATAGAGGACTGAGCAAATATCAGAAGGGAAAGTCTCTCCAACTGACACTGAATAACAGAACTAAAGAGAAAAGCAAGAGATCTGTCACAAATGAAGAATAACCAAAGGAAGACCATGTGTAATTTCAAGTGTAATAAAGAGAAAACTCCTGAAAAATCAAACCTTGAGCACAAACAATGGAAGTCACAAACGAGTGGCCCCAGAATACAACAGGCATTAAGGAATGAATGGAAGAGTGAATAAGACTCAAGAAAGACAAGATACAACACTGAAATAACTTGTAACAGAGATTTTGGCAATAAAAAAATTCATGCAGGGAATAAATAACAAGTTGTCAAGCATGGAAAGCCAAATAAATCTTGCCAAAGGAAGACTTTCAGAATTTGAAGACCAGAACATGTAATTAACCTGATCTGTAAAAAACATAGAAAAAGAACTCAGAAAGAATAACAAAGCCTACAAGATATCTGTGATTATATCAAGAGGCCAGATCTATGCCTGATTTTTATCCCAGAGGAAGAAAGGGAAATAGAGAACATCTTGGGGCAAGTATTCCAGGAAGTAATCTTAAAAAAAACTTTGCCCATATCATTAGAGATGTGAACAGCCAAACACAAGGGATACAGAGAACTCCCACAAGACATCACATGAGAAGACCAATCCCTAGACACAAAGTAGGAACAAAGGAAAAAATCCTGAAGGCAGCAAGAGAGAAAGGTCAGACTACCTACTGGGGAAAGTCAATCAGAATAGCAGCAGACCTATCAGCAGAAACACTACAAGCAAGAAGGGACTGGATTTCAATATTCAAAGTCCTCAAAGATAAACAATTTCAACCACAAATTTCCTACCCAGCCAAGCTCTGCTCATCAGTGATGTAGAACTAAAATCCTTCCCAGACATCCTATTCCTGAGAGATTATGCAGCCTCCAGACCAGTTCTACAGGAGACACTTGAATAATTATTAAACACAGAAGAAAGAAAAAAAAGAATGACCACACACTTCCCAAACGAACAGCAGAGCACAGAATCAACCGAGAATACAGTGCAACAACAAATTTGAAAACACACACAAGCATCAACCACAAAGTCAAAAGAAAACAAGTAAACAAATGACTAAAAAAGAGATCATAGAGACTGATTAAGGTTTAATGTCTTTCAGATGAGTTTATGCCAGATTAGTTTGGTGGGTCCAACCTAATTACATGAGCCTTTAAAAATGGAGAATGTTTTCTAGTTGATGCAATGGTCAAGGAAAATATGGTCAGAAAGATGCAATTATGCTACTTTGAAGATGGAGGAAGGGGGCCATAAGCCAAGGAATGTTGGAGTTCTTCAGGAACTAAAATAGGAACAAAAACGAATTCTTCTTGAGACCTTCCAGAAAACAATCCACTCTTTCTTTTTTTTTTTTTTTGAGTTGGAGTCTCACTCTGTCGCCCAGACTGGAGTGCAGTGGCCACTCCTGGCCACCGCAACCTTGACCTGCTGGGCTCTGGCGATCCTTCCACCTCAGCCTTCCAGGTAGCCGGAATTACAGGCATGCGCTACCACGCCCGGCTGATTTTTTGATTTATTGCAGAGATGAGGTCTTGCCGCCCAAACTATCCACTCTTATACACATCTATATCTCAATTTTAGCACAGATAAAGCTATGTCAATTTCTATCCTACATAACTGTGAGAAAATAAATTTTCTTGCATTAAGGAATTAGGTTTCTGGTAATTTGGTATAGTAAATAGAAAATTAATGCAAGCATATTTTATTTTGCTTGCCTTCCAATTTTTTCTTTTGGTCAAATATCTGCTCAAATATTTCATTAAAATATTAGTGTGCTTAAATTTTTTATAACTGAATTGCAGAAATTGTTTATAATTTCTGAATCAGTCTTTTATCAAATATATTACATTTATTTTCTATTGCTGTATAACAAGATATTACAAATGTAGCAACTTAAATCAACACAAATGTATTTTCTTACAACACAAACTTATTAGCTTACAATGGGCCAGGAATCTGTGAATAACTTAAATGGGTTCCACTGATCAAGGTTGTAATCAAGATGATGGATGGAACTGTGATTCTCATCTGAGGTTAGTGTTCTCTTCCAAGCTCATGTATTGTTCAAGTAATCCATTTTCTTACTTCTGTATGACTAAAACCCCAGTTTTCTTGCTAAGAACTATTCTCTGTGCCTAGATAGCATCCACAGTTTCTTGCTATATGACACATATAAGTAATTTTAAATACATATGCTTGTTTTCTTCCAGACCAGCAGGTGCACATCTGCTGCTGCTGGTTTTTGTTTCTTGTTGTTGTTGGTTAACTCAAATTTAACTGATTAGCAACACAGTCATAGGAATGATACCCCATTTTATTTGCTTGCCTTTCTCATACTTACAAAGAGGCAATAATATAAAATGTGTACAACAGAGGGTAGGAGGGCATGTTAGAATTCTACCTATCACCCATATATATTTTAAAAACCCTCCCAAACTGTGATTTCCCTTTTCATTTTAAAATTGTGTCTTACTAAGTGATTTGTAATTTTTGTAGCATTCATCAATTTTTTTTATTTATGACTTTTTTCTAATCTATAAAATCTTTACCTATCCAATATCAAAAATTTTTTTCTCCTAGACAATTCAGATTGTTAGCATTTAATTTAGATCTATGAATTATTTCAACTTGACTTTTTCTGTGTGGTGTGAGACAATAATTAAGGTACATTTTAAAAATATGATTAATAGTTTATTCAAATTAATCAATTTTAAATCTGCTTGCCCTGTCTTACCTCTCTCTTCCCATGGAAACCATAACAAAAACTGGCTAATGTTTTCCTCCATTCTTTCTGCTTCCTGACTGAATCTGGTGCTTCCTATTGTGGCTCCCCTGTGATGTGGCACGTCCCATTCTTTTGGAAACTGTAAGTTGCAAACTATCTTTTCTTTCTTTTTTTTTTTTTTTTTTGAGTTGGAGTCTCACTCTGTCACCCAGATTGGAGTGCAGTGGCCGCTCCCGGCCACCGCAGCGTCAACCTGATGGGCTCTGGCGATCCTTCCGCCTCAGCCTTCCAAGTAGCCGGAATTACAGGCGCGCGCTACTACGCCCGGCTAATTTTTTTATTTATTGTAGAGATGAGGTCTCGCTTCCCAGGCGGGTCTCGAACCTGCGGGCTCAGGCAATCCACTCACCTCAGCCTCCCAAAGGCGCGGAATTACAGGCTGAGCCACCGAGTCCGGCTCAAACTATCTTTTCAATGGCAGATAATAGTAGTCTCCTTATCTGTTGACCTCACTATTCTTGCATAATAATAAACCTACATTTAAAAATAACATGTCATAATACATTTGTCAAAGCCCATAAAGTGCCAATACAGAGTACACTCTAGTGCATATACTTTAATTAATAATATTGTGTCAACATTGGCTGAGTCAGTTGTAATAAATATATTACCCTAATACAGAATGTAAATAATAGGGAAAAATGGGGATGGGGATGAGGATGTATATGGGAATCCTCTGTCCTTTTCCACTCATTTTTTTCTGTAAAACTAAAATGGCACTAAAAATAAAGGCTATTAATTTTAAAAATTATTTTCAATTGATAGATATGCTTATTCTTAAGTTAATAATGGTGTTGGTTATGGTCAATTTATAATAAACCTTGGAATTAGTTATTCTAAATATTCTGCATTTGTTCTTTTTTCAAAATTGCTTTGTCTCTTCTTGCTTTTCTGAATCAAATTTTAGTATTAGATTGCCTTTTTAAAATTCCATTTAAAAATTTGGTTAAGATTGTATCACATATATAGTTTAACATGGAAATAATACATATTGTAAAAAAATTCATTTTCCATTGATAAACATAACACAACTTTTCATATGTATATGTTCCTTCACTTCTTGGAATTTATTTAGATTGATTTGCTTCCTCAGCAATCTCATGGGTCAAAAAAGTAAGACTTTTATTTTGTAGCTTATCTGAATTTTTCTCATTGTTTTTTGGAACTTGAAGTCTTTTAACTTTTTACACAGTAACAGAAGTAGAAGAATCTGTTGAGCTCAAAATTTCAAAAAATACATGGGTGTGTGCATATGTATATACACACATTTCTAAAATTTTCATTTGACTGTTTTTTTAATATTACAGTGTTTTTTATAGTCTTGTCTTGCTTCTCTCTTTTTCTGAATCCACATATTAACATTTAATAAACGTTTTGCAATCTGTTTCTAATAACTCCAGTTAAGTCTTAGGTATGTAAATCCTTTGTTATTGTTTTATTTTCTGCTGACTCTTCTGTCAGTCAGTTCATTTTTTTCATTGTTTAGTAATCTGTAGTAGTAAACTCATGTATCTGATCTTTATGTGTGGTAATATAAAAACCTGTATAGGGCATGTTTTGATTGGAAATTACCTTTGCCTGTGTCAAGGGATGCTAATGACTTCAGACTCTTTTAAACTCTTTCCAATTTCCTTGATAAAATGTTATAGTCTCAGGTTTCATCTCTCTTCTTTGAAACTTTTTCATGTCTTAATCTTTAGACTGTGGTGCTGAATTTGGCAGTTGCTTTTAGAGTAACTGCTTTTTTTCCTTTCAGCAGTTGTTCAGAACTTCCTGTTCTAGTTTCATTTCAAGCTTATCAGTTTTTCATAGTTGTTAGGGGGTGATGGTGGTGCTTGGAGAGTTCTTTTTTCTTCTGCTAGTATAGAAATGTACTGACATGTGTATTTTATAAAAATTTCTTCAGTTTTATAGTGGATGGTGTTTTGAAGCAGCTATTCTATCTTACTCCTCAGTAATACATTATTTACCACTCTCCAGAAGAACTCAAAAGTCTCATGTCTATAAGATTATAAGACTCTTGGTGACTTATTATACTGTCTTAGTCTGTTTTCTGTTGCCTATAACAGAACCTTTGAAAGTGAGTGATTCATAAAGAAAAAAAGTTATTACAGTTATGGAGGCTGTGAAGTCCAAGGTCAAGGAATCACATCTGGTGAGTTTTCTTGCTGGTGAAGAGTCCCAAGGTGGCACAGCGTATCATGATGGGGGGCTGGATATGCTAGCTCAGATCTCTTTTCCTCTTCTTATAAAGCCACCAATCCCATTTTCATGATAACCCATTAATCTATTAACCCAGTAATTCATGAATTAATTAATCTATTTATAAAGACAGGGCTCTCATTATTCAATCACCTTTTAAAAACCCAACTTCTTAATACTGCCACATTGGGGATAAAATTTCAACAAGAATTTTGGAGGGAACAACTTTAAACCATAGTACCTAGTATTTCATTGGTTCCTCATATACACAGATATATTAAATCTTCATTATAATCTTTGTCATATATATATATAAAGTACATTATATATTATATATGTGATGAATTTTATTAAAAATGATTTGTAAGTCACCATATTACACATGATCATTGCCAACTTCTAAAATTAAAATGTCACAAAAATAGTTTGCTTACAGCTTTTCCCCCAATTTTAGCAATATAAAATACAATGAATAAAAGCAGAATGAACCATAATTGTACTTTAATTATAAATGTGCTGAACTTGATACAAATCTTTTTGAAAAAAAAGAATATAATGTATAATGTATGGAAAAATTTAAAAGGTTCTCTCTACATATGTGTGTCTTATTGAAATAAATAAAATGTAGTGTTGCATGATTAACATACATCTCTATTATATCAGAAAATTTGTCATTATAAATACCTCTATTGGCTCAATCTTTCTGGCAATATAACTTGACATCAAAATAATTTTGCATTAGCTAAGACTGTATTTATTTGAAAAGTCTCCAGGTAAGTTTTAAGATATTATGAATTCTGCAAATATGACACAAGTTATAGAAAAAAGTAAACTATAATTTTACTAATGTGGAATACTTAGTGAGACTAAATATCTAAAAATCAAATCATTAGGAATGGTTGAGACATAGTTCTAATACAATGAGGATAGATAAATAGATTGTATTATTTTTGCAGAAATATTTCAGTGCCATGAAATGATGCAATTATGAATTTGTAAATAATTTATTGAAATAATTAGAAATGTGAATAAATATGAATTATTTCCAAATAGAGTTGCATTTTCTGGAAAAATGTAGATAAGTACACTTAAGCACTGAAATAAAAAATGTATAATATGACATTTTAAGCCTATTTTAAGAACATATAATGTCATGTTGAACATGTACCTACTAATAAATTGAAAAGTGAACATTTTTTCAAGAATGTGGACAGTTTGGACATAAGATATGATAAATCTCGTTTCCCACAGACTTTCTAGTTAAGAAATAGTATTATGTGGATAAAAGTCTTATTTTTACAAATCCACTTCTGTCCTGGAGCAGAACTGAGGTTTGGGACAGAAACCTTGTTTTGAAAACCAGCAATTGATTTGTCTCAAAAACACACTGGAAAAGAATACTGTAACTTGACATTAGGGACTATTATTTTGCCCAAAAGAGAAATAAGTTGTAGAAAATAAAACCGGAGAAGGTAAATGAGCAGACAAAATTAATTCTACCCCTGTATTAGATCCACAGAGGAATTTTTTAGCATATCTCTTCAGTTTATTCTGATTCATCCTGTCCTCCAAGCACTTTATTCTAGTGATACAAAGTGCAACAAAATTAAAGGTAAATATTTGTACTTGCTCCAGCCCAAATGACACGTTAAAAAATAATGAAATAAAATGAATAAATATAGGATTAATTTAAAATGATTTTTGTAAGCAATTTTTTTCCTCAAAAAGTAAAGCACAAAACTTTACCTTTAAACTTTTCTCTTATGTTTATGTATATAGCTTCATATCAACCTTATATAACTTGATCTATAGTCAATGCCTTTCTTATTCAGACTTCTGGCTATTTTTTTTTTAACTAAGATTTACAGTCACTGAATTTCCTTCTCCCACACTTTTTTTTTCCTGTTTCAACCTTGTCTTCAGGATTCTATATCTCTGCACAGATTCTGGGATGGCCACACTGATTATTTCTCATTGACATTACATATAAAAATAGAAACAAAAAAATGATAATGATTGATTTCTAAGTCAGGAAAGAATGTTATATAAACAAGGTTCTTTACTAGTGCTACCTGGCTGCAGGCTAGTTTTAGAGTGGTATTGAACTAGAAACTATTGGATATTACAGAGTTGCAGAATTTGATGTGAGCTATAACTGGTTCGACTGTCTTAAGAACTGGTAAATATACCCTATCAAATCCCAAATACATTTTTGCAGAAATAAAAAATAACTCCTAAAACATTCATATGGATCTGTATTAGCCAAAGCAATCTTGAGCAAGAAAAGCAAAATAGGAGGCATCATGTTTTTAAATTTCAAATCATAATACATACCTACAATAGTAGAAACAATATAGTATTGGCATAAAACAGACATCATATAGACCAATGAACAAAAGAGAGATCCCAGAAATTAACCCACACAGTAACATGCTAATGTTCTTCAACAAGGATGCCAAGAACACACAATAAGGAAAGTATAGTCACTTTAACAAATAGTGCTGAGAAAACTGAATATCCACCTGCAGAAGAATAAAATTGGGCCTTTACTTCTAACATATACAAAATCAACTAAGGATAGATTATATACTTAAGTATAAAATGTGAAAAGCTCCTTTACATTGGTCTGAACAATGATGTGACGTTAAACAGAGGCAACAGAAGCAAAAATAGACAAATATAATTGCATCATATTAGAAAGTTTCTGCACAGCAAAGAAAGCAGTCAACAAAATGAAAAGGCAATCTAAAGAATTGGATAAAGTATTTGCAAACTATAAATCTGATGGGAGGTTATTACCTAAAATTTACAATGAATTAAAACAAATCAATAGCTAAAAGTTCCCACAAACAAATAACACAATGAAGAAATTAACAAAGGGCCAGAATAAATATTCTTCAAAATAAGGCATACAAATGGCCAATAGATATATAAAAAGGGGTCTAAGATCACTAATTTCCATGTAATTGCAGGTAAAAAACCAAATGAGATATTGCCTCGTATCTGCTATAATAGCTATTCTCAAAAAATCAAGTAATAACAGGTATTGCTGAGAAAAGGGACAAAAAGGAACTCTGGTACACTGTTAGTGGGCATGTAAATTGATATAGTCAGTTTGGAATACATTATGGAGGCTACTAATTTTTTTTTTTAATTTAAAGATGTGGGGTACAGTTCAGGGTTAAATATACAAATGTTCATTATGCAGGTACCCTTGTTGATAAGGTGTGCTCCTTACCCCAGCAGAATCCCACTATTGCCAATTCTGTCCCCTATCCCACAGCAATTTCCCCCTACGGACAATCCTTTTCTTATAGTGTTGCAATAATTGTTCAAGGTCCACTTGTGGGTGAGAACATGTGATACTCAGTTCTTTATTTCTGTGATAGATCACTCAGTATTACAGACTCTAAGTCCATCCAAGTTGCTATGAAGTTCATAATTTTGTCCTTCTTTATGGCTATGTAATATTCCACCATATATATGCAATGCCTTTTTTTTTTAATCCAGTCCTCTTTTGATGGACAGTACAGTTGGTTCCATGTTTGTGCTATTGTGAACAATGCTGCAATAAACATGCATGTGCAGGTATCTTTTTCACAGAGTGATTTGAGTTCCTCTGGGTATATTCCCAATGGGATTGTGTGGTCATATGGAAGGTCGATTATTAGAACTTTTAGGAATCACCACACTTATTTCCACAGAGGTTGTACCAGTTTACACTCCCACCAACAGTGTTCCCTTTTTCCTGCATCCTCTCCAGCATCTGTTGTTTTTTGAGTTATTGATGATGACCATCCTGATTGGAGTTAGGTGGTATCTCAGTGTGGTTTTAGTTTGCATTTCTTTGATGACTAGTGAAGCTGAGCATTTTTTCATGTGTCTGCTCCTATGTCTTCTTTTGAGAATTTTCTATTCCTTTATTTCGCCGACTTTGTAATGGGACTGGTTGTCTTTTCCTTTTTGGTATCTTTGAGTTCCTTTTAGATCCCAGATGTTAAGCCATTGTCAAATACACAGTTGGCAAATATTTTTCCCAGTTTATGTGCTGTCTCCCCACTCTCTGGATGTTTATTTGGCTTTGCAGAAACTTTTCAGTTTGATGAGATCCCACTTGTCTACCTTATCTCTTATGGCATGGACACTGGGGATTTTGATCAGGAATTGGTTGCCAGTTCCAATTACCATAAAGGTATCTCCTGCATTTTCTAAGGTTCTTTTAGTTTGAGGTTTTATGTTTAGGTTTTTGATCCATTTAGAGTTGACTTTGGTGTATGGAAATAGGCAGGGGTCTTGATATAATCTTCTGCATGTAATCAGCCATTTTTCCCAGCACTATTTACTGAATAGTTTCTCTTCTCCCCAGTGGCTGATGGTGGAGGCTTTTGTC
>NW_007188309.1:0-515 GCF_000164805.1 Carlito syrichta
ATGGAATGGATAATAATGGAAAGGAATGGAGAGTATTAGAATGAGATGGAATGGAATTGCATGGTTAGTAACGGAATGGAATGGAATGCAATGGAGAGTAACGGAATGGAATGGAAAGGAGAGTAACGTCATGGAATGGAATGGAATGGAAAAGAGAGTAACAGAATGAAATGGAATGGAATGGAGAGTCATGAAATTGAATGGAATGGAATTGAGAGCAACAGAATGGAATGGAATAGAATGGAATGGAATCGAATGGAATGGAGTATAGCAGAAGGAAATGGAATGAAATGGAGAGTAACGGAATGGAATGAAATGGAGAAAAACGGAGTGCAATGGAATGGAATAGAATATAATGGAATGGAATGGAGAGTAACGGTATGGAATGGAATGGAATGGATTGGAATGGACTGGAGAGTAACGAAATGGAAATGGAATGGAATGGAGAGTAACGGAGGGTAAAGGAATGTAATGCAAAGAAGAGTAACTAAATGAAATTAAGTGGAATGGAGTGG
>NW_007188310.1:0-438 GCF_000164805.1 Carlito syrichta
TTAACTCAGCTCACTAGCCAGCTGGTTAGCTAGGAAGCTAGGTGGTTAAGTCAGCTGGCATGCCAGCGGGATACATAGGTAACTAGCTTGTTAAGTCAGCTGGCTAGCCACCTGTCTAGCTAGTGATGCCAGCTAGTTAAGTCAGCTGCCTAGCCAGCTGGCTAACTAGTTAAATCAGCTAATTGAGTGAGCTGTCTATCCAACTGGCTAGCAGACTAAGTCAGCTAGTTAGTTTTTAGTGGCTAGCCAACTGATTAGCTAGGTAGATAGCTAGTTAAGTCAGTGATTTAAGTTTGCTGGCTAGTAGGTTGGCTAGCTAGGTGGATAGGTAGTTAAGCCAGCTGGCTAACCATATGGCTATCTAGTTAAGTCAGGTAGTTATGTCAGTTTGTTAGCCACCTCGGTACTTTGGTGGCTGACAAGTTAAGATGGCTGGTT
>NW_007188311.1:0-390 GCF_000164805.1 Carlito syrichta
GGCTAGCCAACTGGTTAGCTAGGTAGATAGCTAGTTAAGTCAGTGATTTAAGTTTGCTGGTTAGTAGGTTGGCTAGCTAGGTGGATAGCTAGTTAAGCCAGCTGGCTAACCATATGGCTATCTAGTTAAGTCAGCTAGTTATGTCAGTTTGTTAGCCACCTCGGTACTTTGGTGGCTGACAAGTTAAGATGGCTGGTTAACAGGCTGGTCAGATAGGTGGCTAGCTAATCAGCTAGCTAGTCATCTTGCTAGTCAGCTAGCCAGTTAAGTCAGCTAGATCATCAGCTAGCCAGCTAAATAGTCTGTTGACTAACTAGATAAGTAACCTAGTTAAGTCACCTGGCTAGACAGCTGGCTTGCTAGGTGGCTAGCTAGTTATGTCAGCTCTCC
>NW_007188312.1:0-860 GCF_000164805.1 Carlito syrichta
TACGAGGGGTATCCAAATAGGAAAAGAGGAAGTCAAGTTACCTCTCTTTGCAGACAAAATGATTGTGTAGCTTGAAAACCCAAGAGAATCTGTCAAAAGCCTCCTTGCACTGATAAAGAAGTTTGACAAAGTCTCAGGGTATAAAATAAATGTGCAAAAGTCAATCACATTTCTTTACACCAATAATAAACATACAGAAACCCAAATAAAAAGCATAATTCCATTCACAATAGCCACAAAAAAATAAATAAATCTTCCTAACCAGAGATGTGAAAGACCTTTACAATGAAAACTATAAAACATTGCTCAAAGAAATAAAAAGTGACACAAACAAGTGGAAAAATATACCACGGTCATGGATTGGAAGAATCAACATTGCGAAGATGTCCATCTTACCTAAGGCAATCTACAAATTTAATGCAATACCCATCAAATTACCAGGAACATTCTTCTCAGACCTGGAAAAAACAACACAGGAATTCACATGGAAACACAAACGTCCAAGTATAGCCAGAACAATCCTCAGCAAAAACAAAAAAGCGGGTGGTATCACATTACCAGACTTCAAACTTTACTATAAAGCTACAATCATCAAAACAGCTTGGTATTGGTATAGGAACAGGCATATAGATCAATGGAATAGAATTGAGATTCCAGAAGCAAAACCTCAATTTCTCAACCAACTCATCTTCGACAAAGCCCCCACCACCTACCACTGGGGAGAGGAGAACCTATTCAGCAAATGGTGCTGGGAAAACTGACTGACCACATGCAGAATATTGAACAGGACCCCTATCTTTCCCCATGCACAAAGGTTAACTCCAAATGGATCAGAGACCTAAATGTAAAACCTCAAACCA
>NW_007188313.1:0-535 GCF_000164805.1 Carlito syrichta
TTACAAGATCCCTCCATATCCTTTCAAACTTGCACGCCCCTAAACCCAGCCACGCTGCTCTCTCCCTCCAGAGCCCCACCAACTCACGACTGTGTAGAAGCTGTGGAGGCTCTCCTCCCTTGTCCAGTTCACATCCAAGAGTGCCCTTTGCCCTCCCCCTCCCATACTTGGTTCACTGATGGCAGCTTCTTCCTACACAACGGGTCCCGGGTTGTGGGATACGCCATCACCTCGATTACACATGTCATTGAGGCAAAGCCTCTCCCGCCAGGCACCACTAACCAACAGGCAGAACTTATAACTGCCACTCAAGCATTCCAGCTAGTGGCTGGACACTCCCTCTCACTCTACACTGACTCCAAATATGTTTTCCTCATTCTCCTTTCCCATTCAGCCATATGGAAGGAAAGGGGGTTGCTGACTACCAAAGACTCAGCAGTAATTAATGCTAAACTAATCTCCAACCTTCTCACCACCTCTCTGCTTCCCACCAACATTGGCATTTCTCACTGCAAGGCCCACCAGTCTGACTCCT
>NW_007188314.1:0-379 GCF_000164805.1 Carlito syrichta
TTATTGGAGGTGGGGAAAGCTTCGACCCACCCAGAAAAGGTGTCAACAAAGACTAGGAGATATTTGGTGTTACGGAAGGGGTCATAACAGTGAAATCCATTTGCCAGTCTGACCCAGGGAGCGCTCCCCTAGCCTGGTGGGTGGGGAATGTTCCAGGTTTCAAGGGTGTATTGGGGTTTGTTCGGAGGCAGGTGGAGCATTGGGAGGAGAGAGTGTGTATGAGTTTTGTATGTTCCAAGGTGAGGTGAAAGAAGGTTTTAAGGAAAGAGGTAAGGGCTGCTGGGTTAGGGTAGAAAATTGAGTGTAAATAGGGTATGATATTGGAGAGTTTTGGGGCCTCATTTGCTGATGAGGAGGAGGCGTTAACGAGTATGGCAGG
>NW_007188315.1:0-564 GCF_000164805.1 Carlito syrichta
ATAGCTATGCAGCAAGCTAGTTGATTCATCTGACTAGCAATAGGGCAGTTATTTAAGTCAGCTAGTTAATTCAGCTAGCTACCCAGCTGGCTGGTTAGGTAGGTAGCTGCTTAAGTCAGCTGGATTGCCAACTGGCTAGCTGGTTAAGTTAGCGAGTTAAGTCAGCTGGCTAGACACCTGGCTAGCTAGTTAAGTCAGCTTGTTTAGTCAGCTTGCTGGCCAGGTGGCTAGCTGGTTAAGTCAGCTAGTTATGTCTGCTAGCCAGTCAGCTGGCTATCTAGGTTGCTAACTAGTTAAATCAGCTGGCTATCTAGCTGTCTAGCTAGTTCAGTCAGCTAGTTGAGTCAGCTGCCTAGCCAGCATGCTAGCTGGTTAAGTTAGCTAGTTAAGTCGAGTGGCTAGCCAACTGACTAGCTATGTAGCTAGCTAGTTAATTCAGCTGGCTAACCACCAAGATAGCTAGTGATATCAGCTAGTTAAGTCAGCTGGCTAACTAGTTAAGTCAGCTGCCTAGCCAGCTGACTAGCTGGCTCAGTCAGTTAGTTAAGTCGAGTGGCTTGCCAA
>NW_007188316.1:0-785 GCF_000164805.1 Carlito syrichta
TGGTACGTAGGTCATTTCTGCACTTGGACTGGGAGTCACACCCTGGAGTCTTCTGGTGCTCAGACTTTTTGGTCTTAGACCTGATTACACCACTAACTTTCTTGGATATTCAGGTTACAGCAGTAGGTGGGGGGACTTCTCATCCTCCATAACCACATATATCAATTCATCATAGTAAATCAATACATAAACAAGTGTGTGTGTGTATAATGGAGGGTGCCAAAAAAGTATACACAATCTAAGAAGGGAAAAAAAACTATTAAAATTGTAATGCTCAATACACACTGATAACAAAAGATGAATCCAAGTTACATTTGACTTCTGCAAGTACAAGAGCTGCTCAAAGTGGTTCCCATCAGCATCCAGAGACTTCTGATGATGGTGAATGACTGCAGGACTTGTTCCTGGGCAAGGCCTTCCAGATCTTCCCTTGTGCACATCACACACGGTCCCATGCATCTCAAACTTATCATGAACATGTGAAATTGTTAAGCATGTTGGAGGTTCTGTTGCATACTCACGCCTCCGTTGTCACACTTCCACAATGCTTTCAAATTTCAAATAACATTTCAAAGTGGTCTTGTGCACCGAACTTCCACCATTTTCTTTGATTATACTGCCTATCGCATGGTAATCCTAACATTCATTTGATAAATGCTATCTCTTTATTGAATGGCATACTAAAATTTTCTACCATAATTCAATTCAGCTTTGAACAGTAATACATAGATAATATCCCTTAAATCATGTTTATATTTTGGCCCCCCCACCCCAGTGTGTACTTG
>NW_007188317.1:0-928 GCF_000164805.1 Carlito syrichta
ACTTCTGATGATGGTGAATGACTGCAGGACTTGTTCCTGGGCAAGGCCTTCCAGATCTTCCCTTGTGCACATCACACACGGTCCCATGCATCTCAAACTTATCATGAACATGTGAAATTGTTAAGCATGTTGGAGGTTCTGTTGCATACTCACGCCTCCGTTGTCACACTTCCACAATGCTTTCAAATTTCAAATAACATTTCAAAGTGGTCTTGTGCACCGAACTTCCACCATTTTCTTTGATTATACTGCCTATCGCATGGTAATCCTAACATTCATTTGATAAATGCTATCTCTTTATTGAATGGCATACTAAAATTTTCTACCATAATTCAATTCAGCTTTGAACAGTAATACATAGATAATATCCCTTAAATCATGTTTATATTTTGGCCCCCCCACCCCAGTGTGTACTTGAATACAGGCTGTAAGTTTTGCAAAAGGTAGTTTCTTCTTAGATTAGTTAGGTGGGTGCCAAAAAGAAAACAGGTAATTTAAGGGACAAGAAAGCATTTTCAGAAAGTCTCCAACAGTCAAGTTCTCGTCATGAACAAACATGTCACAAGCTTACAGTGTTCCAACATATTACAAAAAGATTTGTGAGGTGTAGACGCGTTCACCCTTGCGTGATGACAGACACTCCCATGCATGGACAGAAAGATTTACAAAAACACACTGCTCTGCACAGTGCAGACTCCTCTGATAAGACTTTAAATCTTCCTGGAGGGAAGTACACTGGGGGTGAGGGGTTGAATGCAGTTTATTTTATTTAGCTTCTTATGTTAACAGATTAAAGAGCACCATAGCTCAGTTAGGTTCAAGCCACCCAGAAGTGACTACAGATTCAATGACGCTTTGAACAACCTGATAGGGAACCAGTGGCATTCACTCTTTCTTCCTCTTTGTAGACAGAACAAAGTAGCTACCA
>NW_007188318.1:0-633 GCF_000164805.1 Carlito syrichta
CTAACAGAAATCCTGAGCATTACACACGTCCACCTACTTTTGGAACTCAGGTTTTCTTTAGAAAACAAATTAACTTAATGTAGGTTATTCAAATATTTCTTTTCTTTTCTTTTTTTTTTGAGTTGGAGTCTCACTCTGTCATCCAGACTGGAGGGCAGTGGCCGCTCCCAGCCACCACAGCCTCGACCTGCTCAACTCTGGAGATTCTTCCTTCTCAGTCTTCCAGGTAACTGGAACTACAGGCACGTGCTACCACGCCCGGCTAATTTTTTGATTCATTGTAGAGATGAGGTGTCACCAAGTTGCCCAGGCAGGTCTTGAACCCGCAGGCTCAGGCAATCCACTCACCTCGGCCTCCCAAAGGCACGGGATTACAGGCTGAGCCACCGAGTCCGGCTATTCAAATATTTCAAACAAAATCTACAGTCGACATTTTCAGAAATTCAATTATTCTTGGGTAAAAAAATCTAAATAATACAATAAAAAGAGAAGAATGGGTGCTAGTTTATAACTCAAGTTCTTTTTGTTTGAGATGTTTCTGTCATTGAGGTTTCTAACTTTTGAAGTGTGTACCCATTTCGAAGAAAAGCAGAGAAGAAAGAAGGTGTGCCTGAGATGTTGGTACAAATGCTA
>NW_007188319.1:0-2063 GCF_000164805.1 Carlito syrichta
GGTCTTCTGGTTTTGTTCACTTTTCCCTCTGCTTTACAGTCTGTCTATTCAGCAGTTTGCAGTCTTGGTCCCTAGATTTAAAAAGGGGGCATATAGAAGAGGAAAATAATGGAGGAAGGGGGGGTCAATAGGGAGTTAGAAAGAGAGAAGCGCAAGAGGGAAAACAGATATACATACCATCTATCAGGTGAGAACGAGACACAGGGCTGGGAAGAGGTGAAGAAAGACACGTAAGAAAGAGTACTGGTAGCTACATAGTACTAAAGAGTACTGAAGCAACACAGAGACAGGGCAATGAAATCGAGAAACAGTGTAAGTCAGAAGGTAAACAACAAACGTGATCTAAACCAACAGTTACAATGATAAAATCATAAGTCAAAATGAGCGAAAGAGAGAAGTGCGAGAGGGATAACAGATATACATACCAGCTATCAGGTGAAAAACAGTCACAGGATCAGGAAGAAGTGAAGAAAGACACGTAAGAAAGATTCCCTAAGGAGTACTGATAGCTACACAGACACAGGTCAATAAAATCGAGAGACAGTGTAGGTCAGAAGGTCAACAACAGACGTGATCTAAACTAACAGTTACAATGATAAAATCATAAGTCAAAATAAGTGAAAGGGAGAAGTGCAAGAGGGAAAACAGATATACATACCAACTATCAGGAGAGAGAGAGACACAGGGCTGGGAAGAAGTGAAAAAAGACAGGTAAGAAAGATTCCCTAAAGAATACTGATAGCTAAACAGAGACAGGCCAAAAAAATCAAGAAACAGTATAAGTCAGAAGGTAAACACCAAATGTAATCTAGACTAACAGTTTCAATGATAAAATCATAAGTCAAAATAAGCGATCAGACTAGAGTCACTTTTGTGATCTCTGATTTCAACCTCTCCCTTTTGTTTTTCATTGCAGCATAGGGGTGGGGTTTTGTCTCCTGTTTTGCACTGTTGCCTTAGGAGCTGAGGTAAAGTTTGTTGATAGGTGGGCAGAGCAATGGAAGTCTCTGCCTGGAGAATAGCAAGGTAGTTTACCCAGATCTGTTTTTCTCCACAGATCGTGTCTGGGTCCCCCGGCTTGGGGTCTCACACTGAGTGCCTCAGCCTGGGTGGGCCCGCAGTTCCAGAGCTCCAAAACTCCAAAGGGCAGGCAGTGGGCGGCAAGAGTGGCTCTGGGCCCCCCACAGGGTACTTCAGCCAAGAATGGGACCAGTGTCTCTGAGGGGCGGGCACCCAGAGCCTCCCTGTGTGACCGGCGATGCCGGGTGCTGGGCTGGAGACAATGCAACTGGGGAGAGAGCCGGAGGGAGCAGGAACCCAAAGTTTCCCTGCACTGCAATATCTGGCCTTAGGAAATGAGGTAAAGTTTGTTGCTAGGTGGGCGGGGCAATGGAAGTCTCTGCCTGGAGAATGGCAAGGCAGTTTAAGCAGATCTGTTTTTCTCCGCTTGTCTGGGTCCTCTGGCTTGGGGTCTCACGCTGAGTGCCTCAGCCAGGGTGGACCCGGAGTTCCAGAGCTCCAAAGTTCCAAAGGGCAGGCTGTAAATGGTGAGAGTGGTGCTGGGACCCTACAGAGTACTTCAGCCAGTAATGGAAACGGTGTCTCTGAGGGGCGGGTACTCAGAGCCTCCCTGTGTGACCGGCAGTGCCGGGTGCGGGGCTGGAGACAATGCAGCTGGGGAGAGAGCTGGAGGGAGCAGGGACCCAAAACGTCCCCGCACGCTGCAATACCTGGCCTTAGGAAATGAGGTAAAGTTTGTTGATAGGTGGGCAGGGCAATGGAAGTCTCTGCCTGGAGAATGGCAAGGCAGTTTAAGCAGATCTGTTTTTCTCCGCTTGTCTGGGTCCTCTGGTTTGGGGTCTCACGCTGAGTGCCTCAGCCAGGGTGGACCCAGAGTTCCAGAGCTCCAAAGTTCCAAAGGGCAGGCTGTAAACGGCGAGAGTGGCGCTGGGACCCTACAGAGTACTTCAGCCAGAAATGGAACCGGCGTCTCTGAGGGGCGGGCGCTCAGAGCCTCCCTGTGTGACCGGCAGCTTGGTGCCGGGTGCCTGGGCTGGAGACAA
>NW_007188320.1:0-579 GCF_000164805.1 Carlito syrichta
GGGTCGCCCTGGGCCTTGCCCTACACAGTGTACCTCTATTCTCCCGGCAGTCCATGTCACTTGTTACACTTCTGCTCAATTATGCACCCTCCATGGTCAAACCTACTATACTGCTATTTTAGAAAGAACCTCTCCGCGTCCCTCTGGCAATGTCTTCGAGAGAGATCTTAAATATTCTCAGGCATCCTGTCTAGGTACTGTTGGCAAAAGTGTGTGCTGGCATACCGTTGCCCCGGTTCATGTATCAGATGGAGGGGGCCCCAGCGACATTCAAAAACAAACTCTTGTTGCCCAACACATCCAAGAACTGACCTGACAGTTATACCCTCACTTAGACTACCACCCACTCGCCCTTCCAAAACCCAGAGACATTACCTTGGATCCATACACACAGGGAATCCTCGAAGCCACTCTCTCTCTATTAAACTCCACTAACCCCTCCCTTGCACAGGACTGCTGGCTATGTATAACCATTGGTATGCCTCTACCTACTGCCATTCCTGTCTTAAACGCTTCCTATGTCCCTTTCAATGGAGATGTCAGTTGCTCATTATCACCCCCGTTTCAGAGTACAGCCCT
>NW_007188321.1:0-767 GCF_000164805.1 Carlito syrichta
CAATTCTGGAACTATTCGTGAATGACTTCACATCATAACATACAAAGAGTACCCGGACAGGGCTGGACACAGCATCCCTCAAAGCCTGTGGTACAGACTTGGAGGCACAGAAATGCAAGGAGGCTTCCTGATAGAACATCCACAAATTCCCTAGGAGGACCTACAACTGAACACTGAGAGATGGACAAGTGCCCTGAGAGACTGCAAATTCAGCCACACCTCTCTCCCCAGGTCACACTCAATACCCACAAAACCAAACACTCTCTGCCCTCCTTACCACCCCCCCCGAAGAGTCAGTTAAGGGCTTCTTCTCACATTTCCAATGTGATGAAGGGTGCCACCATTCATTCTACACTCAAGTTGAAACCACCTGTTATCCTTCAACATGCCAGGTTCCTTCATGTGCCACTTCAACTCCCCAATGTGTCCATTTTACCCCTAGGCATTTCTCCATGCTGCTTACTCCTTCCAATCACTATCAGGAACCCCTAACCAAACACCCCAATGGCCTGGATAACCACCACTTCCTCTCTCTGAACTCTCTACATCCATTTTTGTCTGTCCAGTCAGTTATACACTCAATCATATCAACACCAGCAGTGAGCTCTCTGATGACTTCCCAGAGATCTGGAGATGAGGACCCAACCAAGTCCTTCCCAAGGTGTGAGAGATCCTACAGGGTCTGGCCTCTCACCTTTCTCTGGGTTCCAGCTGCCCTGGCCTCTGCCAGTTCCTGGAGTATGCTTCTACTTCTACCTGCCATCATA
>NW_007188322.1:0-1026 GCF_000164805.1 Carlito syrichta
CCGGTCTCAACCGCCGGTAGTTGCAGACCCGGAGATCCAAGGATGAGCGGAGTTGTACAATATCCCAGCCGGCTGGCCCTCTTGCTTTGGACAGCAGCCCAGCCGCGGAAAGTACATTTGCTGTTCTGGGGAGACAAAGGAGCCGAGGTGTGTCAATCCTAAAAAATCTGGGACTTAGGGTTGCAGTTCACCGCAGCCCGCGCTGCACTGCTGGGCAACCGATCTCGCACTCAGAATACAGACCCCGCCCTGGAGGACTCCGAGGGTCCCGAGCGAACGCCCGCTCCTCTTTCAGCCATGCAGAAAATGTTTGCCTCTTAAAATCACCAGCTCTTCTTGCCTGCAGTCTTCCCGCCCGCTGCAGTCCGTACCGTTCATAACCACTCCTGCTCAAAGCCCGCCCACGACTGCCCCCGCCGAAGGAGCTCACGTCCTTAGAGAATTTCAACCGTCTGTTATTTTCCTGCTCCACATCTAGCATAATTTTACATAATTCTGTCTACTGTCATCCTTCGCCACACAATGAGGTCCACCAGTGCATGTGCCACCGCAGTTTTCTTTGCTGTTGCATCCCGTCACCTGGTGTTTCATGGATATTGAGCGTTTGCCATGTGCTGCATATGCTACGATGATTGATACAAATATTTGTGGAGTAGATGAGTGAATCCTTTTCCTTGGCCCTTTCCACCTCCCATGGCAGTGCGTTGCTCTGTCGTCCCTGGGTCCGACCACAGGACTCGATTCTGGCAGCTCACTAACTGCAGTGGACAGACTGGGTCCAGCGCTGACCTGTAAACTCCTATAGTACAGCGACTGTCTGAACAAATTACTTCTATGTCCAGGAACCAGCAGCCTTCCTTCAGTTAAGTGGGGGTTTCATGTTTGTTTGGATTTGCTTTATTTGACTAGTGCTACTGCAGGCACTAGTCCTAGTTGGTAGGGATACAAAGATGAACATCACAATGAATTTGCTACTGGTCAGTGCGAGAGAAGGACAAGACAAGCAGTTTAATGCTGTATGATAAA
>NW_007188323.1:0-1054 GCF_000164805.1 Carlito syrichta
CATGTCCAATCCTATTGGATAATTGTCAAGTGTCATGCAATAACATTCCAGACACTCTGCAGTGACTGAGTTAAGAAATGAAACTTCAGACTATTTATGAGGTACTTGAGCTGGGAATTCAAATCCCTAAGCTCATCCTCTTCTGTTACCATTCTGTCCAGTGACATTAGGAACAAACAGGCAACCTCACTATGTTTATTGGCTTTCAAAAAATATGTTTTCAAGGCTTATATACACAGCCACCCAGCTGCTTGGTTAGGCCAATGCAATGAGGGATATTTTACATATTTCTATTGGTGACCCATGCCACAGGCTGTCCAGACTCTATCAATAGATATAGTCACTTGTGTCTTCAAATCTAATCAGATCAGAGAGCCAGTTCAAGAAACCCCAAAATCAGTACAGCCACCTCATTATTAAAATCTGTTTTTCTAGAACCACTTTCAGTATCAAAATCTGTATTTGTCTGGACTCTCTAGAGAAACAGAACCACTAAGACATATAGACTATAGGAACATAGGTAGATAGTCTACAGATGATAAGGAATTGGCTCACACAGTTATGAAGACTGAGAAGTCCACAGATCTTCTTCAGTCAGTCAGCTGGAGACTTTGGATTGCTGATGGTATGGTTTCAGTCTGAATCTGAAGTGCTGAGAACCAGGAGAGCTTGTTATGTTAGTTGTGCTTTGAGTGTGAGACATTAAGCAGGAGACCAATGTGTCAGTTCTAAAACAGTCTGGTAAAGGCTGCAAAACCTCTCTTCTCATGTCTTTTTTTTTTCTATTCAGGCTTTTAATGGATTAAACGAGGTCCACCTACCTTGGGGAGCATGACTCTGCTTTACCCGGTCTACAGATTCAAAAGTAAATTCCATCCAGAAATATCCATACAGGCACACCCAAAATAATGTTTAATTAAATGTCTGGACACTTTGTGGCCCAGCTTAAATGACACCTAAAATTAGCCATCACAAGTGGTGAGAAAGTAGAGGAAATTATTAACACTAATACACACCAGAAAACTGTTCTGGATTTTAAAGACTTCTAATTACC
>NW_007188324.1:0-826 GCF_000164805.1 Carlito syrichta
AGAAGAGGAAGGAATGTGTTAAAGATCTTGAGAGAAAGATGATAGGCCTCAATATCTGAAGTGCTATAGCTCTTCATAAATTTCATGAGCCTTCATTTGTGAATATATTTCTGCAAGAGGGAAGAATTCACCAGATTTTAAGAGAACTTGTCTTAAAGTACACAATATATATTTATTTGTACTTATTGCTAAGCTCTCATTTCAAACAGATATAAAAATAAATCAGAGTAAGCCAATTCACTCAGACTAGTTTATACATCTCTACATGAAATAATTAGAGGTTTTAGGTCCAATTGGACTTTTAATATTAATGTGCATATTGGAGTGCCTTAGATTATCAAAAATAAAATGAACAGTTCCTTAGGTGGTCCTCTTTGTTGTCATATTTGCATTTAATTTACTTCACAGTTCAACTACTCCAAACTGAAGAGTAGTCATGTTTTCATATTCAGAGTTTTTAACTTGTGGAATATGGATGGACTTCAGCTGGGTCCTAGAGCTGTCTTGAAATTGAACACATAATGTTGAATGCAGGTGCGTTTCTCTAAGAAAGAGTTCCATGACTGTCCTCAGGGTCTCAAACTGCTCTTCAGGTTCCTTGTTGAGATGGCCATTACCTGTAAGAACAAGCTGACTTTAAAGAGCAGCAATTTAGTTCATCTTTGATTTGGTGAAAATGACCTTGTCATACAGCTGTAGCTTAAAAATTATACTTATCTATATTTATTCTACACCACAATTTTGTTCCAGAATTTATTTTAAAAACCAAAGCAAGCTGGGTTCTGTGGCTCAGTCTGTTATCCTGCGCCCTTGGGAGGCTGAGGTG
>NW_007188325.1:0-728 GCF_000164805.1 Carlito syrichta
AACAACAGCCTTCCATGGGAGACATTCCTCCAAACGGCACGTCACTGAATGGGGGGGCAACAAGTATTATAGTGGCTTGGTCTTTGGCGTGACGCCTGATTCTCCCTGTTTTTCAGCGTAGCAGAGCTGTATGCAACGTTTCCTGTACACAAAGTGCACAACTCCATGGTGCCACACTGAGCGACATGACCGGTTCGCTGTCATCTTTGGGAAAGCATGATTTGTTCACCTACTGAATTCTAAAGTTTTTTTTATTTGAACTGTCCGTCTCCTATCCAAAGCCGTTGGCATTTACGAGGAAGAGCTGACAGGCTTGGCTTGCTGGCTGTGAGTGTGCATCAGCTTGGGGAATGCTGTGTCAAATGTTTACTGCATTGTGATGTATTTTCCAGTAGTTTGATTCTTGTGTGCTGTACGGTGTAATACACGATTCTCAAGGTACGGCTTGAATGAGCATAGCCGAGCATGTTATGTCGATACTTCACATGTAGGAATGAGCATGTCAATGGTGTCAGACTGAGTGAAATGAGTGCTACACACTCACTTGTAGAAAAGCAGTGCTTGCCTTCTGTTTGAGCCCTGAAACGTTTTACCCCTTGGCGTTTCTCTAGGCTAGGAAATGCAGTCACTCTCGCGTTGGCCTTGCTGAATAAGCGTAGACGGCCTCTGTGAGGCTTGGTGTGCACGTGCATCTTCCCGGCGAAGAGCTTTTCAAAATGTGCAGCGCT
>NW_007188326.1:0-826 GCF_000164805.1 Carlito syrichta
TCACAGCTGAATTTGTCCAAGCAGGTGAAAAGCAAATATAAGTTTCATTTAACTCTCACCAAAATCGAAGAGGCAAAAATAATTCCCAACTGACTACATGAGCCCAGAACTACTCTGATAGCAAAACAGGACAGACACACGCAAAGTAAAAACAAAGAATACCACAGACCAATATCACTGATGTACACAGGCATGACAAAGTCTTAGCGAAAACCAAGTTAAACAGAACACTGCTTTTGTGCCTATTGTTAGAAATAGCAATTGAGGTGACTTTGGCCTTTTCTATATTCATTAGTTAAGGGGTATAAGTTTCTTCATTATATTCTCTAAGTTTGCAATCATATAACCTTAAGTTTTTAATGGAGGAAGCATACAAAAATCATAATAAAATTGTTCTTTTTGTGCTTACTATCTGACTAAAGATACGAAATTTCTGGCATTTAGCTGAAGGTAAAAATTAACTTAATTATCAAGGTATAGTATTTTAACCTCATTTTGCCTATTTGCCTGTATTTCCAAAAAAGTGGCTTGTTTTACTTCTTTTATCGCACTATAGGAGGTCATATCATGGTAAGCATGAATTTGGTTTTGAGAAAAATTTGGTTTCCTACATGCAACCATGTGAATGTACGTTATTGATATTTCGTCATTTTCTGATGACTCTCAAATATGTTTTTGAAACTCGTGGATGAACATTTGTACGGTTTTGAGAACGTAGCTCTGAAACTATGATGTCATAACTATTATAGTCCATCTCTTTTCTTTACATAGGGGATGATTTCTCTCAAATGTATTCCTAAGATTGCAGTTTCTATACTGTAGGCTG
>NW_007188327.1:0-842 GCF_000164805.1 Carlito syrichta
GAGGCAGAATAATTCCCAACTGACTACATGAGCCCAGAGCTACCCTGATAGCAAAACAGGACAGACACACGCAAAGTACAAACAAAGAATACCACAGACCAATATCACTGATGTACACAGGCATGACAAAGTCTTAGCGAAAACCAAGTTAAACAGAACACTGCTTTTGTGCCTATTGTTAGAAATAGCAATTGAGGTGATTTTGGCCTTTTCTATATTCATTAGTAAAGGGGTATAAGTTTCTTCATTATATTCTCTAAGTTTGCAATCATATAACCTTAAGTTTTTAATGGAGGAAGCATACCAAAATCATAATAAAATTGTTCTTTTTGTGCTTACTATCTGACTAAAGATACGAAATTTCTGGCATTTAGCTGAAGGTAAATATTAACTTAATTATCAAGGTATAGTATTTTAACCTCATTTTAGCCTATTTGCCTGTATTTCCAAAAAAGTGGCTTGTTTTACTTCTTTTATCGCAGTATAGGAGGTCATATCATGGTAAGCATGAATTTGGTTTTGAGAAAAATTTGGTTTCCTACATGCAACCATGTGAATGTACGTTATTCATATTTCGTCATTTTCTGATGACTCTCAAATATGTTTTTGAAACTCGTGGATGAACATTTGTACGGTTTTGAGAACGTAGCTCTGAAACTATGCTGTCATAACTATTATAGTCCATCTCTTTTCTTTACATAGGGGATGATTTCTCTCAAATGTGTTCCTAAGATTGCAGTTTCTATACTGTAGGCTGTTAGCACATGAACAGCTAACCCCACAGTGTTTCACATTGTAAAGCCTAACTCACACTTCTAACAGTATAAACATGCGCAATGCCT
>NW_007188328.1:0-967 GCF_000164805.1 Carlito syrichta
CATTTGGCAGAGCACTGTACACAAGTGCTTGAAGCTAAAGGATTGCTCAGTAGTCAAGGTGTCTCCCATTATGATGTCAAAAGTTCTGAGGCTGATGTCATAAATGACAATATGACATGCTTGTTTCCCTGACTTTTCTTAAGTCTTTTAATATAAACATTAGCCTTTTAGTCAATCTACAGATTCAGTGAAATAACCATTGAGTTAACATCATTATTCTCAGACCTGGAAATTGCAATAAAGGGTTCATATGACACCATAAACAATCATGAATAGCCAAAAGAATCTTATCAAAAGAAACAAAGCAGGAGCTACCACAGTTCCAGTTTTCAAGCTTTACTATATGTTTACAGTAATCAACACAGCCTGTTATTGGTACAAGTATACGTCCATAGGCCAATGGATGAGGACAGAGAAAGAAATCCTCAAATTCTCAACTAAGTCATCTTTGAAAAAATCTCCAAGAACCACTGGCTAATGGAGATCATATTCAGTAAATGATGCTGAGAAAAGGGTGACAAAAAGCACAAGATTGAAACAGTACCCCAATCGATCACCATACACATTAACTCTAAGTGGATCAAAGACCTAAATGTAAAACACCAAATTATAATAATCTTAGAAACCGCGGGAGACACCATTAGGGAAACTGGAACCGGAAACTAATTCCTCTTCTGAGCCCTAAATACCCATGCCTTAAGAAGTAAGTAGGACAAGTGGGATCTCATCAAATTAATATACTTCTGCAAAACAAAAGAAAACATCAGAAGAGCAGGGATACCACCAACAGAATGGGAAAAACGATTCTCTAGGTGTATATCTGTAGAAAGGCATAACATCTAGGATCTACAAGAAACACAAACACTCAGAATAATCAGGCAATCATTCCCTTTGAAAAGTGAGTAAAATATGTGAATGGACACTTTTCATAAGAGAGATACAGGCAGCCAGCAGACACATGATAATT
>NW_007188329.1:0-882 GCF_000164805.1 Carlito syrichta
CATGCATGTATGGGGCAGGGAGGGTCAGAGCATTTCACCCCATCTCTGAAATAGGAACACCTCAAATCAGCATGGCTGAATCTCACTGTCATTGTCATTAGTATTTCAATAAACAAATGACTTTAAATGCGGTCTTGGGCACCATTGTCACATAAATGTTAAATGCTATTCCTATAATGCTCAGGGAAATAGAGAGGGACTTGTAGGAAAATGCATTTTGAGACTGGGCAGCATAGTGAGATTCCATCCCTACAAAAAATAAAAATAAAAAAAAATTAGCTGAATGTGGTGGAGGGACCTGTAGTCCCAGTAGCTCAGGAGGCTGAAGCAGTAGAATCACTTGAGACTAGGAGAGGGAAGCTGCAGTGAGCTATGATTACACCACTGCACTCCAGCCTGGGTGAAACAATGATACTTTGTCTCAGAAAAAAATATAAATAAACAAAAAGGGAAAATATCCTTTGATAAAAATTATTAAATTTTTGTCCCTTTTTAGAATACCTGACTTTTATCATAGATGTTGTTTTTGAAATTGTAACAACCAATAGTGGTTACATTATAACACAAATTTTATTACATTAATAATGGTTGCAGCCACATCTTCCAAAGAATCAGATCTGTATGAGTGCATCTTTAAAACTTATTTATAAATTTACTTCATACACTTTTCCCAATAACTACCAACAGTAATGACCAGAGAGGATGTGAGATACTGGCTTATGAGTGATGATACAGTTCTCAGCTCTGCACAAACCCAAAGATGATTTACTGCTAAATCCCTCAAAGGAAATTGTATGTGGGATGTGAGAAGGGGAATGCTAAATGCATACTGTGTCTGAGTCTTCCAAGAATGTTTGAATTTAGACCAGTGTACTATCATCC
>NW_007188330.1:0-825 GCF_000164805.1 Carlito syrichta
AATCCCTCAAGGAAATTGTATGTGGGATGTGAGAAAGGGGAATGCTAAATGGCATAACTGTGTCTGAGTCTTCCAAGAATGTTTGAAATTTAGACCAGTGTACTATCATCCATGATTTCATATGTTTTCAACCATCTACATTATTAAAGATAAACACTTGCCTACTAGAAATCCCTTTAGAAAATCTATTGACAAACATACACCCACAAAACACCTCCTGAGTGTATGCATTCCAGGCTTTAAATGAGTGTGTGCACTAGAAGTCACATGTCCATGGGTTAAAATCTACTCAACTGGCTTGAGAGACAGCAACCTCATAAAAATATCCTACTGAGTAGTGTCACCCAAGGCTAGCAGGCTTTACAAGCTCAGCAGAACATCTCTGGGAAGTTCTGAAGATCTTCAGAGTCTACCAGCAGATTCCAAGAGTATTCTTAGAGAAAACTTCAGGTTTTGAAATGAGTCAAAGAAGAACTGACCCTGTCACCAGGCCTCATAGAAATATCCCATGACCCAGCGGCCCTTGATCTGTTCTTTTCTGACCTCATCCCTCACTCAAATGTCACCAGAGTCATCTCCAGAGCTGCTACACCATTTTGTCCTTGCTGCAGCCCAGAAGTTTCATCCCCACATTTGCAGTGTGAGAAGATACACAGAGGGACTCCAGGCCACTTGACCTGACCATTTTATGTCAACTTTGCATGCATGCTTGTGAAAAGTAGAAACAGTGTGTGGGGAAGGGAAGAGGAAGAGGATGGAGTGTTTTCTTCTCCCCAACACACTTCTCATGGGGAAGTTGGCCCATAACATGTGACCCACTCATGA
>NW_007188330.1:2311-3123 GCF_000164805.1 Carlito syrichta
CTCAGTAGGTGTGTCATAAATTCAGGACTAGAACCTGGCATCTCTTTGGCAGGTCCCATGCTGGGCCAGGGGCAGACAGACATGCTGATCGATGATGTCTCCTTCCTCATACCCTCTCCTCCAAGACCCCATGGAAGTCCCAACTCTCTGCACTCCTGGGGCATCTCAGGGTGTCATAGGGTCATCAGAAGCACACAGCTGTAACCAGCTATTCCTTGCCTCCTTCCCTCTTCCTTCCTCTCATCCTATTCTGTCCTTCCCTCCCTCCTTCCTTTCTCCTTTTCCTTTTATTAATTTATTCACTGAGGTCTCTTGGATTGCCACTATAAGAAATGGGCAATAACATCCAGGCAGGGTGGCTCATGCCAGTAATCCCAGCATTTGGGGAGGCTGAGGTGGGAGGATTGTTTGAGTTCAGGAGTTTGAGACCAGCCTGGGCAGCACAGTGAGACCTCATCTCTACAAAATAAAAAATATAGAGAAATTGGCCAGGCGTTGTGGTGCAAACCTGTAGTCCCAGCTATGCGGGAGGCTGAGGCAGGAAAATCTCTTCAGTCCAGAAGATCGTTGCTTCGGTGATCCGTAATTGTGCCCCTGCACTCCAGGCTGGGTGATAGAGTGAGACCCTGACTCAAGAAAGAAAGAAAAAGGCAATATCATGTGCTGGGGGGAAGCTACATTACATTAAGCACTAAAGTAGATGGTTGAACACATACAGACAGTTATACTACAAGGCAAAAATAAGTGCTAAGAAGGATAGGTGCTCATTACATCTTTGTCTCTCAGTTTCAACACTGTCTTCTGCAGTACGA
>NW_007188331.1:0-722 GCF_000164805.1 Carlito syrichta
CTCCTGAGTGTATGCATTCCAGGCTTTAAATGAGTGTGTGCACTAGAAGTCACATGTCCATGGGTTAAAATCTACTCAACTGGCTTGAGAGACAGCAACCTCATAAAAATGTCCTACTGAGTAGTGTCACCCAAGGTTAGCAGGCTTTACAAGCTCAGCAGAACATCTCTGGGAAGTTCTGAAGATCTTCAGAGTCTACCAGCAGATTCCAAGACTATTCTTAGAGAAAACTTCAGGTTTTGAAATGAGTCAAAGAAGAACTGACCCTGTCACCAGGCCACATAGAAATATCCCATGACCCAGCAGCCCTTGATCTGTTCTTTTCTGACCTCATCCCTCACTCAAATGTCACCAGAGCCATCTCCAGAGCTGCTACATCATTTTGTCCTTGCTGCAGCCCAGAAGTTTCATCCCCACATTTGCAGTGTGAGAAGATACACAGAGGGACTCCAGGCCACTTGACCTCACCATTTTATGTCAACTTTGCATGCATGCTTGTGAAAAGTAGAAACAGTGTGTGGGGAAGGGAAGAGGAAGAGGATGGAGTGTTTTCTTCTCCCCAACACACTTCTCATGGGGAAGTTGGCCCATAACATGTGACCCACTCATGACCAAGGAGGACAACCTAGGCAGCATTCCCAGATCGGGAAGCTGCCCTTCTATGTCCTCTGCGTTTATTTAGGTCTACTCCGATGCCTCTGCACATCAGAGCCCACCCTCAA
>NW_007188332.1:0-1306 GCF_000164805.1 Carlito syrichta
ACTTCAACACATGAGCTTGGAGGGGTGCAAATCAAACCATGGCACCATCCATGACCATCCATGGCCACCCATGACCACCTGTATTTTGTCCACCCAGGCAACACCAGAGCTCACTCACTGGACCTACATTCATTGCTAACACTGCAATGTGTCCTTTATTTTGGGCCAAAAGTTCATAGAAGCTCTGGAGTTTCTCCTCTTCACTATTAAACAAAAATGAAAATATGTCACATGTAGAATGATCTGTATCTATATATGATACAGATATACTGTATGCTAAAGCTTTTCAATTTTGCTTATTATAAAGTTAAATTTGCCACCTTGATACAGTTTATTCATCTATAAAAATAAAACTTGAGTTTGTCTGACTTTATATACACACTAGATAAGAAGAGTCTCACATTTGAAGAAAGCACATTTGAGACAACCAGTACATTTGAGACAACCCTGGGTCCCAAGTGACACCCCCTTTCTCCCCATTGATTCTCTGGTGGTCAATAAACTGGCTGAATACTTTTGTAAGCAAAGGAGGCAGCGTGTTGCTCCTGCTGTATGCAGTAGGTGTGCCAACCCCACCATCTTGACATCATTTCTGGCATGCATGTTTCAAGGCTGTCAGCCAAGCCCCATATTCTAGGTTTTGTAAGAGAAGAAACCCACAGTGGTTCAACCCATCATGCAAATGTACGTGGGTCCCAAGGCTTAGTATGTATGCATTGGGTATGGCCAAGAAACAGTTGCCATGAAGCCAGAACATGTGAGCCAACTCCTGCCTCCCATCAGCTGCTAACTACACCAGCACACGCATCACCACTATGGCCATGAGAGGGTGGTTAAGGATCAGTGATCGTCTCACAAGCGGGAGACATTCTGACATTATCTCTAGGTTTGAGTTCAGTGGCTCATCTAAGGTCACTCAGTAGGTGTGTCATAAATTCAGGACTAGAACCTGGCATCTCTTTGGCAGGTCCCATGCTGGGCCAGGGGCAGACAGACATGCTGATCGATGATGTCTCCTTCCTCATACCCTCTCCTCCAAGACCCCATGGAAGTCCCAACTCTCTGCACTCCTGGGGCATCTCAGGGTGTCATAGGGTCATCAGAAGCACACAGCTGTAACCAGCTATTCCTTGCCTCCTTCCCTCTTCCTTCCTCTCATCCTATTCTGTCCTTCCCTCCCTCCTTCCTTTCTCCTTTTCCTTTTATTAATTTATTCACTGAGGTCTCTTGGATTGCCACTATAAGAAATGGGCAATAACATCCAGGCAGGGTGGCTCATGCCAGTAATCCCAGCATTTGGGGAGGG
>NW_007188333.1:0-1435 GCF_000164805.1 Carlito syrichta
AACCCACAGTGGTTCAACCCATCATGCAAATGTACGTGGGTCCCAAGGCTTAGTATGTATGCATTGGGTATGGCCAAGAAACAGTTGCCATGAAGCCAGAACATGTGAGCCAACTCCTGCCTCCCATCAGCTGCTAACTACACCAGCACATGCATCACCACTATGGCCATGAGAGGGTGGTTAAGGATCAGTGATCGTCTCACAAGCGGGAGACATTCTGACATTATCTCTAGGTTTGAGTTCAGTGGCTCATCTAAGGTCGCTCAGTAGGTGTGTCATAAATTCAGGACTAGAACCTGGCATCTCTTTGGCAGGTCCCATGCTGGGCCAGAGGCAGACAGACATGCTGATCGATGATGTCTCCTTCCTCATACCCTCTCCTCCAAGACCCCATGGAAGTCCCAACTCTCTGCACTCCTGGGGCATCTCAGGGTGTCATAGGGTCATCAGAAGCACACAGCTGTAACCAGCTATTCCTTGCCTCCTTCCCTCTTCCTTCCTCTCATCCTATTCTGTCCTTCCCTCTCTCCTTCCTTTCTCCTTTTCCTTTTATTAATTTATTCACTGAGGTCTCTTGGATTGCCACTATAAGAAATGGGCAATAACATCCAGGCAGGGTGGCTCATGCCAGTAATCCCAGCATTTGGGGAGGCTGAGGTGGGAGGATTGTTTGAGTTCAGGAGTTTGAGACCAGCCTGGGCAGCACAGTGAGACCTCATCTCTACAAAATAAAAAATATAGAGAAATTGGCCAGGCGTTGTGGTGCAAACCTGTAGTCCCAGCTATGCGGGAGGCTGAGGCAGGAAAATCTCTTCAGTCCAGAAGATCGTTGCTTCGGTGATCCGTAATTGTGCCCCTGCACTCCAGACTGGGTGATAGAGTGAGACCCTGACTCAAGAAAGAAAGAAAAAGGCAATATCATGTGCTGGGGGGAAGCTACATTACATTAAACACTAAAGTAGATGGTTGAACATATACAGACAGTTATACTACAAGGCAAAAATAAGTGCTAAGAAGGATATGTGCTCATTACATCTTTGTCTCTCAGTTTCAACACTGTCTTCTGCAGTACATAGCCAGGACTTTGCAAATCTCATCTCTCCATTGTGGCCTCTTCCTTCCTGGCCAGATCCCTTCCCATCACCCTCAGTGCTGCCACAACCACGTGACTTCACCAGGCAAAAGCTTGTCCAGTTTTCCTGGTGTCCAATGCTCACCAAGCTGGGTGTTCAGGCTCCTCAGCGAGCCCAGATTCAGTCAAGCGTGTACCCATCCCACAGGTTTGAGTCTCAGGTCTGTGGGTTCCTCCCCTGTGTCCTCCCTCTTTTTTTAATCCCCTGTGGGGTGGAAGCTGCTACCTTTATTTGCCTCTGCAATACCTTCCTGTTCTCCTTTTGCCTTTTCAGTGAACTAGCTGAAAATCATCATAACATGA
>NW_007188334.1:0-692 GCF_000164805.1 Carlito syrichta
TGGCTAGCCAGCAGACTTAACCTGCAGGATACCTAGCTAGCAAGCTGGAAAGTCAACTGAATTAACTAGCTGACTTAACTAGCTATCCCTCTTGCTAGCCAGCAGACTTAACTAGCTTGCGACCTAGCTAGCCAACTGGATAGCCAGCTGACTTAACAACTACTTGACTTAACGAGCTAGACAGCTGGCTAGCCAGCTGACTTAACTAGATGACTTAACTAATTTTCCTGATGGCTAGCCAGCTGACTTAACTAGCTCTCTACCTAGCGAGCTAACTGGCTAGGCAGCTGAATTAAATAGCTGACTTGTTTAGTTAGTCAGCTGGCTAGACAACTGAGTTAACTATCTCGCTATCTAGCTAGTCTGCTGTCAAGCCACCTGACTTACATAGCTGGCCAGATTGTTAGTCATCTGAGTTAACTAGCTTGTTATATAGCTAGCCAGCTGGCTAGCCAGCTGACTTAACTAGGTGACTTAACTATCTTGCCAGCAGGCTAGACAGCTGACTTTATCTAACTACCTAGCCAGCCAGCTGTCAAACCAGCTGACTTAATTAGGTAACCTAACTAGCTAGCTTATTTAAAGGCCTAGCTACCTAGCTAGCCAGTTGGATAACCAGCTGACTTAACTAGCTACCTACCTATGTAGCCTGCTCATTTGCCAGTTGACTTAGCTACCTAGCTACCTAGATA
>NW_007188335.1:0-750 GCF_000164805.1 Carlito syrichta
CCGGCAGACAAAGGGTTACATTAGCCCTTTTAGTTTACCGATCCAGCCCAAGGCTTACTTAGGAAAGCTTGTTTGCTTAACTTTTGCATAGTCATTATGGGACAACAAAAGCCAAACTTAACAAAGTTTTAAATATGAATGCTGCAAACACATACAGTGAATGTGGGGTAGAAAATCATATACTAATTCTGGGAATTTATAATAGCAAGCTTATAATAGCAAGGCAGTTACTTTTATAAAGGTCTTTGTTCCCTGCAGGTTTACATAGCCACTGCTGTAAATTATCACTGAGATATAAACCGGTGATAAAGCCCACCTAGAGAGGAGGTGGCTCCTCTAAGTCTGGTGCCACCTTGTAGGAATGTTTGAAAGAGGCTTATCGCTTTATCCTTTACATCCCGTTGTAAAAGCATAAGTTAGCCTACTGGTTTGGGTTTGACAATGCTTAACCCGAGGATTCTAAATACAAACACTGCTTAAAACCCGACATATGCCTAATTCTACGGGGTCTGAGGTAGGATTCAAAGTACTAAGATTTCATAAAAATACATGAGGTAGTCATAAAATACATGAGGTAGGAATACACAAAATATATAGTAAACATGAGGTGGGGATATATGAAATATAGTGAACTAAACGCTACTTTTACAGCAAATAAGTTTCTTGGTTTCTTGGGTCTCTCAATAGCATGCTCTTACCTAATCTATGTTGTCCTCTCAGTGTCCCAGGAGCTGTTACTGCACTTCATTC
>NW_007188336.1:0-1354 GCF_000164805.1 Carlito syrichta
TCAGAGCTCTCCTGTATATGCACTATACTAGGCGGGGAGCATTTGGTGACCAGAGTGCAACTTCACCTGCTGCACTGACTGGATCCAGATCTCCACAGCCATGGGTAGCCAAGCATGCTTCATTCAGCGGAGAATGCTGAAAAGTTTTCTCTTTTGACACGGGCGTCTCACACGGAATACAATGGCTCTGCGGGTTCATTTGCCAACGAGGCCCGAGAGCCATTGTTTGCTTTCCGGAAAACAACAGTCTTCCATGGGAGACATTCCTCCAAACGGCACGTCACTGAATGGGGGGGCAACAAGTATTAAGTGGCTTGGTCTTTGGCGTGACGCCAGATTCTCCCTGTTTTTCAGCGTGTATTATCCTACATTGAATGCAAAGGCCTAGCAGAGCTGTATGCAACGTTTCCTGTATACAAAGTGCACAACTCCATGGTGCCACACTGAGCGACATGACCGGTTCGCTGTCATCTTTGGGAAAGCATGATTTGTTCACCTACTGAATTCTAAAGTGTTTTGGATTTGACCTGTCCGTCTCCTATCCAAAGCCATTGCTCTTCCGTTGGCATTTACGAGGAAGAGCTGACAGGCTTGGCTCGCTGGCTGTGAGTGTGCATCAGCTTGGGAAATGTTGGGTCAAATGTTGACTGCATTGTGATGTATTTTCCAGCAGTTTGATTCTTGTGTGCTGTACGGTGTAATACACGATTCTCAAGGTACGGCTTGAATGAGCATAGCCGAGCATGTTATGTCGATACTTCACATGTAGGAATGAGCATGTCAATGGTGTCAGACTGAGTGAAATGAGTGCTACACACTCACTTGTAGAAAAGCAGTGCTTGCCTTCTGTTTGAGCCCTGAAATGTTTTACCCCTTGGCGTTTCTCTAGGCTAGGAAATGCAGTCACTCTCGCGTTGGCCTTGCTGAATGAGCGTAGACGGCCTCTGTGAGGCTTGTTGTGCATGTGCATCTTCCCGGGGAAGGAGCTTTTCAAAATGTGCAGCGCTCTTTAGGGGCTATCTATGCTATTCTCACTTGGTGCATGCTGCAACACATGAGTCTGAGTCTCGCGGTTTTCTTCTCATTTGGACTTCGGCTGTGCAGAGCGCCTCTGTTTGAACTAAGAGTTCTCTCATGGGACACGCTTTGCCCATGTGCAGCTCTACGCTGCCACCCAGGGGGCGATGGGAACCCCACAGTGGAGCAAGAAGGCATTACTTGGTGAATTCCCTGGGTGCATTCTGAAATGTTTCTCCCTTTCAAATTTTTGTGTGGGAGGATACACAATTGCTCTGCCAAACGCATTGACGGAAAAGAGCTGACTGCCTTGGTGGTGCTTGTTTTGAATGTCCGT
>NW_007188337.1:0-919 GCF_000164805.1 Carlito syrichta
CCAACCACTCCTGTAGGAGTATCTCGAATGCTTGGCTTCCTAAGGACAAGGACAGAGTTGCATATATGGCCTCAGGAAGCTGGCACACGTGGGGACATGACCTCCCTCGAATGTCTCACTGCCTTCGGAGATTCATCTCGCATGATGGTAACTTCAAGAAATGCTCAGATTTCTACTTTAAATGAAAGCCTAAATTGTGTTAACATGGCAGATACTAACAGAGTATACTTTTTTTAAAGATTTCTGCTACTTAGTTTCAATCAAAACAGTTTCAGTCTTCCCTTTTCTCTAGGCATTAAGGCATGACAATAATAACTGAAGGGGGAAAGTTCCTGTGTGTTGTTAGGATATATTTAGCATGGGTTCTTTACTCTTTCTGAGACTGACAGTTCATGTGGTTGTCTGTCTTGTCTAATTAGCCGCAACCATGGTAGGAGGGATCCCGTATGGTGCCAGTTTAGCAGATGAGAAGATAGACATTCTTTCCAGGCACGCAGCAGCCAAATGGCTAAGTTGAGGTTCACTTCCAGGTCATTTTGCTTTTTTGCTATTTTATTTTATTTTATTAATTAGCTCTGATAAACAATCTTAAGGGGTAGGACATCTCAAAAATATACCATCAGATTGGATTTCTACTGAGAAGACACCTCATTGACACTACTGGAGTTTTGTGATGGCATCATCTTCCAATTAACCATGATAGCACTGTTGGTCAGGTGCATAGAGCTGGGCCTCTTCAAACACTGCATGTCCTCGGCCCTTGATGAACCAGATGCTTATTTACCTCTTCTTTCTCCAACACACCCTGTGCCTTTGCCTCGAATTCTCTCTGTTGACTTGAAGCCAATCCAGTGCAGTGGAAAGGGCAGCCAAACTTCCCCACATTATCCTCTGAGTAGCTGGAGGCCAAGTGCCCTTC
>NW_007188338.1:0-390 GCF_000164805.1 Carlito syrichta
AACTAGATATTCAGTTAGATAACCAGCTGACTTAACTAGTGTTTTAGCTCTCTAGCCACCTGGATAGTCAGCTGACTTAACTAAATACCTTAGTTAGCTAGCCAGCTGTCTAGCCAACTCAATTAGGTTACTAACTAGTCAGCTAGCTGGCTATCCAGCTAACTTAACTAGCTGTCTTAACTAGCAGGCCTGATTTCTAGCATGTTGAAATAACTAGCTTGCCACATAGATAGCCAACTGGCTATCCAGCTGAATTACCTAGGTGACATATTTAGATAGTCAGCTGTCTAGCCAGCTGACTTAACTAGCAGGCTACCTAGGGAGCCAGATGGCTAGTCAGCTGACATAACTAGGTGAACTTAACCAGTTAGACAGCTGGTTAGCCAGCCG
>NW_007188339.1:0-1453 GCF_000164805.1 Carlito syrichta
AATAGTTATTCCAATTCATAATGAAAAAATAATCACAAGTATAGATAAAATTAGTTTCAGATAATATTAAAATACTTCTACATGTTTCTGGAGTGCAGTTAATGTTTACCTTCATCGCATAAATTGACTTTAAATAGATATAATAAGAGACTTGAAAAGTAAAGGAAATGCAGGATTAGAATAAGCGTGATAAGGTCAAAATTCACTGGCTTTTATTAGCATTATCTTTTTTTTCTTTTTTTGAGTTAGAGTCTCACTCTGTCGCCCAGACTGGAGTGCAGTGGCCACTTCTGGCCACCACAACCTCGACTTGCTGGACTCCGGCGATCCTTCCACCTCAGCCTTCCAAGTAACTGGAACTACAGGCGTGCACTACCACACCCAACTAATTTTTGGTTTATTGTAGAGATGAGGTCTTGCCAAGTTGCCCAGGCGGGTCTTGAACCTGTGGGCTCAGGCAATCCACTCACCTCAGACTCCCAAGGTGCAGGATTATAGGCTGAGTCACCAAGTCCGACTTTATTAGCATTACTAAGTAATACCTGACTGTATATAATTATTCATAATGATATATGGCTTTATTTTACTTTGCATCTCGTGAATTGCTCAGTGAAATTGCTCAGTTGAAAAAAAAATTGTTACTAAGAAGAAAATGATCTTAAAAAATCTTGATATGCTGAACTTGTAATATATATACAAGAAAATTGATTACTTTACTCAATTTCCAATCATTTGTTTTTTATTCAGGAAATGTTTGTTGCAGCCCAGGTTATGACAGGTAATTTGCTTAGTTCTGGAAATTCAGTGAATTGATTGGAAGACAAAGGGGACACAATGACCACTTTCATGGATTTTTTAGACTCATTATATCAGAACTGATTATTAATAAAAGAGGTTTAGGTTTAGGGTTAGTGTTAGTGGCCCATCTCTTTGATGTCAGAACTTGATTATTTTCCTGGGGTACTGTAGCTTTTAGGATTGTAGAGTTATACCTGTAAATAAATTTCAGCAGAGAAAGGTTAACTAATAATGGCATTGAATTTAACACTTAATGATGTAATAGTTATAAAACTTTACTGACTTTTGTTCACAAAGTAAATCACAATCCCTAAACATTTTACAGGACTCTGCATATGTGTTTCAAATGCTGGGGAGGATACAAAGATGTATCCTCGGGGGGTATAAAGTTCTGTCGAGGGAGGAGATAAAGTGGAGGATGACTGAGCAGACACCCTCTATAGGTGACACATGAATGATCAAGCAGTGGCTGTTTACAGATTTATAGAAGGGAGAAGCCATGTGGTATATAGTGATTATGGACTGTTTAATGAATTAGGTGCAACTTGGTTTGGCCTTGAAATATAAGTACGTTCAAATCTGGGATCAGAAGACAACATTCTAAGAAAAGCGACCTGCATGAACAAAAATGTGTGTCAGGCAAGATGATAGGTTC
>NW_007188340.1:0-996 GCF_000164805.1 Carlito syrichta
AAAAAAAAATTGTTACTAAGAAGAAAATGATCTTTAAAAATCTGATATGCTGAACTGTAATATATATACAAGAAAATGATACTCAATTTCCAATCATTTGTTTTTATTCAGGAAATGTTTGTTGCAGCTCAGGTTATGACAGGTAATTTGCTTAGTTCTGGAAATTCAGTGAATTGATTGGAAGACAAAGGGGACACAATGACCACTTTCATGGATTTTTTAGACTCATTATATCATAAATGATTATTAATAAAAGAGGTTTAGGTTTAGGGTTAGTGTTAGTGGCCCATCTCTTTGATGTCAGAACTTGATTATTTTCCTGGGGTACTGTAGCTTTTAGGGTTGTAGAGTTATACCTGTAAATAAATTTCAGCAGAGAAAGGTTAACTAATAATGGCATTGAATTCAACACTTAATGATGTAATAGTTATAAAACTTTACTGAATTTTGTTCACAAAGTAAATCACAATCCCTAAGCATTTTACAGGACTCTGCATATGTGTTTCAAATGCTGGGGAGGATACAAAGATGTATCCTCAGAGGGTATAAAGTTCTGTCGAGGGAGGAGATAAAGTGGAGGATGACTGAGCAGACACCCTCTATAGGTGACACATGAATGATCAAGCAGTGGCTAGTTTACAGATTTATAGAAGGGAGAAGCCATGTGGTATATAGTGATTATGGACTGTTTAATGAATTAGGTGCAACTTGGTTTGGCCTTGAAATATAAGTACGTTCAAACCTGGGATCAGAGGACAACATTCTAAGAAAAGCGACCTGCATGAACAAAAATGTGTGTCAGGCAAGATGATAGGTCAGCAAGATGATATTTTCTAGAAATATCAGAAGACTTGAAGGAGCAATTGAAAGGTGCAGACAACAGTCAGAAGGATGTCCCCAAGATGCCTCTGCCTCCCAAAGACAACAAAGTCCCTAAGCGTTTTTTCCTGCCAGCGTGAAACTTGAACCTGTGCTCAACAACCTCTTCCTATAGAA
>NW_007188341.1:0-804 GCF_000164805.1 Carlito syrichta
GGACTCTGCATATGTGTTTCAAATGCTGGGGAAGATACAAAGATGTATCCTCAGGGGGTATAAAGTTCTGTTGAGGGAGGAGATAAAGTGGAGGATGACTGAGCAGACACCCTCTATAGGTGACACATGAATGATCAAGCAGTGGCTAGTTTACAGATTTATAGAAGGGAGAAGCCATGTGGTATATAGTGATTATGGACTGTTTAATGAATTAGGTGCAACTTGGTTTGGCCTTGAAATATAAGTACGTTCAAACCTGGGATCAGAGGACAACATTCTAAGAAAAGCGACCTGCATGAACAAAAATGTGTGTCAGGCAAGATGATAGGTTCAGCAAGATGATATTTTCTAGAAATATCAGAAGACTTGAAGGAGCAATTGAAAGGTGCAGACAACAGTCAGAAGGATGTCCCCAAGATGCCTCTGCCTCCCAAAGACAACAAAGTCCCTAAGCATTTTTTCCTGCCAGCGTGAAACTTGAACCTGTGCTCAAACAACCTCTTCCTATAGAAATGCTGCCTCATAGTCTCCTCCAATGGGACCCAGGCACAGCACGGGCCAGCCCCTACGAGGTTCAAGGTTCATAAATATACCCTTCTCCCTACATAGCTCTCTCTCTCTCTCTTATTCCCTCTCTCTGTCCTCATCACTCTCTCTCTCCTTTTCTCTTTCTCTCTCTCTCTTGCTTTTTGTCTCTGTCCCCACCACTCTCTCTCTTTCTCTCTCCCTCTGTTACTCTTCCTCTTTCACTCTCTCTCATCCTCTCTCCCCCTCTCTCACTCACTCTCTCCTCTCTTGGTTTTT
>NW_007188342.1:0-651 GCF_000164805.1 Carlito syrichta
CTAGCTAGCTAGGTAGAGAGTTAGTTAAGTTAGCTGGGTAGCCATCTGGTAACTAGTTAGTTCTGCTAGTTGTGCCAGCTGGCTAGCTGGTTAAGTCAAGTAGTTAAGTCAGCTGGATAGCCAGCTGTATAGCTAGGTACCAAGCTAGTTAATTCAGCTGGCTAGTCAGCTGGCTAGTTATTTAAGTCAACTAGTTATTTCATCTGACTTCCCAACTGGCTAGCTAGATAGCTAGCTAGTTAAGTCACCTAGTTAAGTCAGCTCGCTAGCCAGCTGATTAGCTAGGAAGCAAGGTAGTTAATTCAGCAGGCAAGTCAGCGGTATGTGTTGGTAGGAAGCTGGTTAAGTCAGTTAGCTAGCCACCTGGCTAACTGAAGATGCCAGCTACTTAAGTCAGCTGGCTAGCCAGCTGGCTAACTAGTTATGTCAGATAGTTGAGTCAGCTGGCTAGCCAGCTGGATAGCTGGATAAGTCAGCTAGTTAATTCAAGTGGTAAGCCAACTGGCTAGCTAGGTATCTCAAAAGTTAAGTCAGCTGGCTAGCCAGCTGGCTAGCTGGTTAAATCAGCTAGTTAAGTCAACTGGGTAGCCGCCTGGCTAGGTAAGTAGCTTGCTAATTAAGTCAGCTGGCTAGCCGGCTGGCCAGCTAGTA
>NW_007188343.1:0-387 GCF_000164805.1 Carlito syrichta
CCCGCTAGCTAGCTAGCTGGCTGCCTAGCAAGCTAACCTGCCATGTAGGTAGCTTGTTAAGCCAGCTCACTAGCCCTCTAGCCAACCAGGTAGCTAGCTACTTAAGGGAGCTGGCTAGCCAGCAAGACAGCCAACAAGCTAGTCAGCTAGATACATCAGATATCCAGCCTGCTAGCTAGCTAAATTTGCTAGTATGTCAGCTAACTATTCAGTTAGCTAGCTAAGTCGGCTAGCTAGTAAGATTGCTAGTCAACTAGCTAGTTAAGTCAGCTAGTTAGACAGCTAGCTACTCAGCTAGATAGTTTAGTCAGTTAGCCTCTAGTCAGATTGCTAGCTAGTTAAGTCAGCAAGCTAGAGATTTAGTTACATTCTTTACTAGCTATTTAT
>NW_007188344.1:0-558 GCF_000164805.1 Carlito syrichta
CCTAGTAAGATTGCTAGTCAACTAGCTAGTTAAGTCAGCTAGTTAGACAGCTAGCTACTCAGCTAGATAGTTTAGTCAGTTAGCCTCTAGTCAGATTGCTAGCTAGTTAAGTCAGCAAGCTAGAGATTTAGTTACATTCTTTACTAGCTATTTATTTCAGTTAGATAGCCAGCTAGGTAGTCTGCTAGCTATTCAAGTCACCTAGCAAATCAGTTAGTTACTTAGCTAACAAGTCTGCTAGCAACTCAGCTATCTGGTCAGCTATCTAGAGGGCTCACTCGCTTTCCATCAGGTCAGCTGACTAGTCAGCTCACTTGTCCTCCATACAGTCAGCAAACTAGTTGGCTTGCTCACCCGTCTACAGGTCAACAAACTTGTCAGGTCACTCGCAGGACAAGTTAGCTAACTAATTGGCTTCCTTGTAAGCCAATTAGTTAAGTCAGATCACGGGTCGGCTCACTCGTCAGTTGACTAGTTAAGGCAGCTCACCTGTTGGTTCACTGTCTAGCCAACTATTTTAAGCTGGTTCACCAGTCGTCTCAATCGCCAGTCGACTTG
>NW_007188345.1:0-792 GCF_000164805.1 Carlito syrichta
AATTCTGCTGAAAAGCCATCTGGTCAGGGTTTTATTTGTAGGTAGTTTTCTTATGATATAGTCAATTTTCTGGATGATTATGCGTCTATTTAGGGTCTCGATTTTTTCTTGTTTCAACCTGGGGAGGTTTTGTGATGTCAGAAAATTCTCCATTTTCTTTAGGTTTTCAAGTTTGTTTCCATACACGTGTATATAGTAGTCTCAGATAATCTTTTGTATTTCTTCAGGATCAAATGTGACTTCAACTTTTGTGTTTCTGATTGTGTTTGTTTGGGCTTTTCCACTCTTTTTCTTGATCAGTATAGCTAGGGGACCATCAATCTTGTTTTTCCTTTCAAAGAACCAACTTTTTGATTCATTGGTTTTTTTGTATTATGTCTTCTATGTCCTGGATTTGCGCTTTTACTTTGGTGATCTGGATTCTTCTGCTGAAGTTAGAGTTTTGGTGGTCTTGCTTTTCCAGCTTCCTTAGGTGACTTGTTGGTGTTAACTTGGGATCTTTCCTTTCTCTTTATGTGTGATTGTTGTGATATGAATTCCCCTCTTAATACTGCATTCATGGCATTCCAGAGGTTTTTGTAAGACGTTTCTTCATTTACATTAGTTTCCAGGTATCTATAAACCTCTGTTTTGATTTCTGTGGTGACCCAGGAGTTGCTTAGCATCATGCTGTTTAGTGTCCATGTCTTTGTGGGGTTTGGGGGAACTTTGATTGTGTTGATATTTCTTTTTATTCCACTGTGGTCTGAGAAGGTGCATGGCAGAATTTCAGTCTTATGAAATTGGTTTATG
>NW_007188346.1:0-913 GCF_000164805.1 Carlito syrichta
CTTTTTTATTTTGCCTATAAACTGCTTTAAGAAAGTTGGTGCTCCACTGTTAGGTGTATATATGTTTAGGATGGATATTTCTTGTTGATGGATTGAATCTTTTATCATGATATAGGGACTTTCTGTATCTTTTTGAATTTTTGATAGCTTAAAGGGTATTTTGTCTTATCAGATAAATAAGTTAAACTTGCAAGTCTTGTTTTCTTTTGTGTTCCTTTCACCTGAAATTTTGTTTCCCATCCTCTTACTTTGAGTCTTTGAGTGTGCTTTCTGGTGAGATGAGTCTCCTGGAGATGGTATATGGTTGCCTCATGATATTTTATCCATTTTGTCTTTTTAAGTCTTTTCAGTGGTGCATTTATTTCATTCACATTCAAGCTAATTATTGAAATGTGAGTTGATCCCTGTCATGTGGTTCTTATACAGTTGTTGCTCCTGCTTCTTTGTTGTCTTTCTTTAGATTTTGAGTTGATTCATGTATGTTTTCGTCTTTTAACTGCACTCTTGTGAAGAACATTGTTGTTCTTTTTTCCTTCTTCTGTGTTTAATACTTTCATGTTTCTTGTAGAGTTGGTCTGGAGGCAGCATAAGTTCTTAGTGATTGAATGGGAAAGATTTTATTTCTCTATTACTGATGAATTTTAGTTTAGCTGGATATGTTTCTCTTGGTTGAAATTATTTATCTTTGAGGACTTTGAAAATTGGGCTTCAAACTCTCCTAGCCTGAAGTGTTTCTGTAAATAAAGCTGCTGCTATTCTAATCGGCCTTTCCTGGTAGGTAGTCTGACCATGTTCCATTACTGCCTTTAGGATATTTTTCTTTTAGACCTATTTGTTCAGGTAAGTTATTATGTGTCTAGGAGTTAGTCTTCCAGGGGTTCTCTGAATCTCTTGTGTTGAAAAATAGTGTCAC
>NW_007188347.1:0-956 GCF_000164805.1 Carlito syrichta
GAAATTTTGTTTCCCATCCTCTTACTTTGAGTCTTTGAGTGTGCTTTCTGGTGAGATGAGTCTCCTGGAGATGGTATATGGTTGCCTCATGATATTTTATCCATTTTGTCTTTTTAAGTCTTTTCAGTGGTGCATTTATTTCATTCACATTCAAGCTAATTATTGAAATGTGAGTTGATCCCTGTCATGTGGTTCTTATACAGTTGTTGCTCCTGCTTCTTTGTTGTCTTTCTTTAGATTTTGAGTTGATTCATGTATGTTTTCGTCTTTTAACTGCACTCTTGTGAAGAACATTGTTGTTCTTTTTTCCTTCTTCTGTGTTTAATACTTTCATGTTTCTTGTAGAGTTGGTCTGGAGGCAGCATAAGTTCTTAGTGATTGAATGGGAAAGATTTTATTTCTCTATTACTGATGAAGTTTAGTTTAGCTGGATATGTTTCTCTTGGTTGAAATTATTTATCTTTGAGGACTTTGAAAATTGGGCTTCAAACTCTCCTAGCCTGAAGTGTTTCTGTAAATAAAGCTGCTGCTATTCTAATCGGCCTTTCCTGGTAGGTAGTCTGACCATGTTCCATTACTGCCTTTAGGATATTTTTCTTTTAGACCTATTTGTTCAGGTAAGTTATTATGTGTCTAGGAGTTAGTCTTCCAGGGGTTCTCTGAATCTCTTGTGTTTGAAAAATAGCGTCACTGATGAGATGAGGGAACTTTTCTTGATTAATTTCATGGAATGTTTGTCCCAGGGTGGTCTCTGCCTCTCTTTCTGCCTCAGTAAATTCAATTACTCTTAGGTTCAGCCTCTTTTTTTTTTCACTTTTATCTGCATTTATTTCATGTTGAATTTATTCCCATGCCATAAGTTTTTGTTTCTTCAGTTTCTTCTGGGATATTTTTTTCTTCTGTGCAACCTCCTCGTCTGGCTTAGGAACAATCTGCTCCTTTCTGTGAGGATCATT
>NW_007188348.1:0-805 GCF_000164805.1 Carlito syrichta
TCTTTTAACTGCACTCTTGTGAAGAACATTGTTGTTCTTTTTTCCTTCTTCTGTGTTAATACTTTCATGTTTCTGTAGAGTTGGTCTGGAGGCAGCATAAGTTCTTAGTGATTGAATGGGAAAGATTTTATTTCTCTATTACTGATGAAGTTTAGTTTAGCTGGATATGTTTCTCTTGGTTGAAATTATTTATCTTTGAGGACTTTGAAAATTGGGCTTCAAACTCTCCTAGCCTGAAGTGTTTCTGTAAATAAAGCTGCTGCTATTCTAATCGGCCTTTCCTGGTAGGTAGTCTGACCATGTTCCATTACTGCCTTTAGGATATTTTTCTTTTAGACCTATTTGTTCAGGTAAGTTATTATGTGTCTAGGAGTTAGTCTTCCAGGGGTTCTCTGAATCTCTTGTGTTTGAAAAATAGCGTCACTGATGAGATGAGGGAACTTTTCTTGATTAATTTCATGGAATGTTTGTCCCAGGGTGGTCTCTGCCTCTCTTTCTGCCTCAGTAAATTCAATTACTCTTAGGTTCAGCCTCTTTTTTTTTTCACTTTTATCTGCATTTATTTCATGTTGAATTTATTCCCATGCCATAAGTTTTTGTTTCTTCAGTTTCTTCTGGGATATTTTTTTCTTCTGTGCAACCTCCTCCTCTGGCTTAGGAACAATCTGCTCCTTTTCTGTGAGGATCATTTCAATGTGGCAGGGGGAGCTCATGTAAGGGTTGATCTGACCATGAGCCCGGTACGTCTGGCAGCGCATCTTAGGGTCTTTGTTCACCTGGATATGCTCAATGACCAGAGGAGCCC
>NW_007188349.1:0-759 GCF_000164805.1 Carlito syrichta
TTTCATGTTTTCTGTAGAGTTGGTCTGGAGGCAGCATAAGTTCTTAGTGATTGAATGGGAAAGATTTTATTTCTCTATTACTGATGAAGTTTAGTTTAGCTGGATATGTTTCTCTTGGTTGAAATTATTTATCTTTGAGGACTTTGAAAATTGGGCTTCAAACTCTCCTAGCCTGAAGTGTTTCTGTAAATAAAGCTGCTGCTATTCTAATCGGCCTTTCCTGGTAGGTAGTCTGACCATGTTCCATTACTGCCTTTAGGATATTTTTCTTTTAGACCTATTTGTTCAGGTAAGTTATTATGTGTCTAGGAGTTAGTCTTCCAGGGGTTCTCTGAATCTCTTGTGTTTGAAAAATAGTGTCACTGATGAGATGAGGGAACTTTTCTTGATTAATTTCATGGAATGTTTGTCCCAGGGTGGTCTCTGCCTCTCTTTCTGCCTCAGTAAATTCAATTACTCTTAGGTTCAGCCTCTTTTTTTTTCACTTTTATCTGCATTTATTTCATGTTGAATTTATTCCCATGCCATAAGTTTTTGTTTCTTCAGTTTCTTCTGGGATTTTTTTTCTTCTGTGCAACCTCCTCCTCTGGCTTAGGAACAATCTGCTCCTTTTCTGTGAGGATCATTTCAATGTGGCAGGGGGAGCTCATGTAAGGGTTGATCTGACCATGAGCCCGGTACGTCTGGCAGCGCATCTTAGGGTCTTTGTTCACCTGGATATGCTCAATGACCAGAGGAGCCCTTAAGCTCAGCATTACT
>NW_007188350.1:0-823 GCF_000164805.1 Carlito syrichta
TATTACTGATGAAGCTTAGTTTAGCTGGATATGTTTCTCTTGGTTGAAATTATTTATCTTTGAGGACTTTGAAAATTGGGCTTCAAACTCTCCTAGCCTGAAGTGTTTCTGTAAATAAAGCTGCTGCTATTCTAATCGGCCTTTCCTGGTAGGTAGTCTGACCATGTTCCATTACTGCCTTTAGGATATTTTTCTTTTAGACCTATTTGTTCAGGTAAGTTATTATGTGTCTAGGAGTTAGTCTTCCAGGGGTTCTCTGAATCTCTTGTGTTTGAAAAATAGCGTCACTGATGAGATGAGGGAACTTTTCTTGATTAATTTCATGGAATGTTTGTCCCAGGGTGGTCTCTGCCTCTCTTTCTGCCTCAGTAAATTCAATTACTCTTAGGTTCAGCCTCTTTTTTTTTCACTTTTATCTGCATTTATTTCATGTTGAATTTATTCCCATGCCATAAGTTTTTGTTTCTTCAGTTTCTTCTGGGATATTTTTTTCTTCTGTGCAACCTCCTCCTCTGGCTTAGGAACAATCTGCTCCTTTTCTGTGAGGATCATTTCAATGTGGCAGGGGGAGCTCATGTAAGGGTTGATCTGACCATGAGCCCGGTACGTCTGGCAGCGCATCTTAGGGTCTTTGTTCACCTGGATATGCTCAATGACCAGAGGAGCCCTTAAGCTCAGCATTACTCTCTGCATTTTTAAGCATGTGCAGCAAAAATTCAGCCCTTTTTTTGGGCCACCGACCCTGTGTCCAGCCCCACTGTTTGGCCTGGGCACACCTTCCAACTCCACTGTTGTAGCAGCAGAATGGTACACACTGTTTCTG
>NW_007188351.1:0-708 GCF_000164805.1 Carlito syrichta
GCATAACCTTGATGGCCTGCACAGTTTCTCGGGTGTTACTTCGTGGGCTTCTCCAGGTCTAACGAGTAGTGGACCATCCTGGTGAGTCACCTCAGGCTGCTTAGGGGAAGAGGTTCAGCCTCTTGAAATAATTGCTCCTTGCCTGACCTATCACAGTTTCAGCACACTGCTTTTATGTTAAATTTTTTTTGTGCAAACTTCCAAGAAGATAAAAACTGTGTGTTTTTTTTTGTAATTTTTTTTAAAAAAAAGTTTTTGCTATGTTGCTCAAGCTACTCAAATTCTGGCATGCAAGCAGTCTTCCAGCCATAGCTTCTCAAAGTGCTAAGAATACAGGTATGAGCCACTGCATCCAGCCTAAAAACTGTGTTTTTAGGGATAGAACCTTTCATGTTATCTGATGCTTCAAAAGTATTTAGTATTGTGTATTATGAAAAAAATAATTTGACAAAGTATTTCAAAGTGAAATACATTAGAATTAAGTGAACCAACCGAAAGACAAGAACAATTTAAAGGTGGACATAAGTAAGGTACAAAGTAAATATTCACCAAACACTTACTGAATGTAAAATAAAAGTATTTTTTATAAGCTACTTTAGTAATGCAATATTTAAAAATCAGAAAAGCTATTATTTGGCTTTCCGAATACAAAGGAAGCATTTGTAACTTAATGAAGCTCCTCCAACCAAAACTTCAGACCAATCAAGA
>NW_007188352.1:0-771 GCF_000164805.1 Carlito syrichta
TCAAAAGTATTTAGTATTGTGTATTATGAAAAACATAATTTGACAAAGTATTTCAAAGTGAAATACATTAGAATTAAGTGAACCAACCGAAAGACAAGAACAATTTAAAGGTGGACATAAGTAAGGTACAAAGTAAATATTCACCAAACACTTACTGAATGTAAAATAAAAGTATTCTTCATAAGCTACTTTAGTAATGCAATATTTAAAAATCAGAAAGCTATTAATTGGCTTTCCAAATACAAAGGAAGCATTTGTAACTTAATGAAGCTCCTCCAACCAAAACTTCAGACCAATCAAGAATAAGAAAATGATCTGAAAACCCAATGATCAGGAAATAAGAATAGCTCTTTTCAAGACTAAACACACAGTTTAAGCTGTTGGAGGATTTAAGCCACAGTTAAACTTCATTGTTCCAAAAGGGGACTTTCAAAGATGTAATTAATTTTTAAATAGTATGTGACTATATGAAAACATTTGAAAATATAGATTATTGAAATTCTTCCTAGTCAAGGTAAATAGATATTAATAAAATAGTTGTTAGGCTGGGTGTGGTGGCTCAAGCTTATAATCCCAGCAGTGTGGGAGGCCAAGACAAGAGGATTTTCTGAGCTCAGGGTTTCAGTACCAGCAACTGAGTTAGGCCTCTTCCCTACAATAAATCAAAAATGAAGTCAGGCATGGTGGTGCATGCCTGTAGTTCCAGTTACTTGGAAGGCTGAGGCAGAAGTATCACTTGTTGTGCCCAGCAGGTCAAGGCTGTGGCAGCTG
>NW_007188353.1:0-891 GCF_000164805.1 Carlito syrichta
TAAACAGTGATAACAAGGGGGGAAATGAAACAGGAGTTAAAAGAATAGTAAAGTGGAAGGCAGGCTGGGATTATCAAGGTTTTCTAGCATCGTCTTGAGAGGCACGTGGGTTGAGTTCAGTCTTAGAGGCCTGTTGCACGCAAAAAAGGCAGAGGGTAGGCTACGTGGAGACACTGAGAGCCAGACTCAAGCACCAAGGTGGTGACACAATCGACAGACAGTTGAGGGATTAATGACTTGAGCAAGCCCAGCTCACATCGTTTGTACATTGGTCACCTGGACTGCCACGCATGTCATCGCCAGGAAAGCAAGCAAGCAACGTGCAAAAACAACTCCACGTCATTGAAATTACAGACATGGGCAAAACTGATCATCTTCGCTTGCCTGTCTTCTGCAACAAAACTGATGCATCTTTTTGCTTGGTTTTTGGAAAACAAAGTTTCTTGCTGAAATGAGGGAGGACAGAGAACCTTCACCATCCAGCACCTAAGGGAGGGCAAGAGCCATTTAATGGAAGAGGATCCCCCTAATTTTGAGATAAAAACTATGAGGAGGTTTGAAAGTCTGTGTGTGTGCCCACGTCTCCATGGACGCCATGTGTTGTGTGTCACGTCTGCGTCCTTGCACGAGCAGGAGGGCTCTCGTGGGACCCCAAGATCGCTCAGGGTGCAGCCCCCGTCCCCTTGCGGTATGGGCAGGTTAGCCCACCGCCTCCTGTCGCTGCCACGGAGCAACGTCAGGGAAGTCTCTGCAGCGGCACCCCACGCTGGGGCTTCAGTCTTCTAGCTGTGTCCTGGCCCGGGTTGCGGCATCTGATCAACGCGCGCCCGATGATCTGGGATCCGATTCCGAAGGCAGCTCTGCTTGGCCCGCCTCCCCGTGCCTCCGTGG
>NW_007188354.1:0-1067 GCF_000164805.1 Carlito syrichta
CCATTATAGTTTTGATTTGCATTCCTCTAATGATAGCAAAGCTGAACTTTTTAATATGTTTATTAGTTGGTTGAATGTCTTTCTTTGAGAAGTATCTGTTCATAAAGAGACACCTCATGCTTCTTGATAGCAACATGAAGCAAGAAAAAAACAGAAAAATCTTTTCAAGAAAATAAAAATGAGCAATCATTTTAATTAATTGTGAAATATTGATTAAGTAAATATCTCATAGTGATACTCAAGATTATTTGTGAGCTGCAGTTTGAGCAACTTTGGAAAAATACTGCCATTCTTTTTTTCTTTTTTTGAGTTGGAGTCACACTCTGTCATCCAGACTGGAGTGCAGTGGCCACTCCTGGCCACCGCAACCTCGGCCTGCTGGGCTCCAGCGATCCTTCCACCTCAACCTTCCAAGTAGCCGGAATTACAGGTGCGCACTACCACGCCCGGATGAATTTTGATTTATTGTGAAGATGAGGTCTCGCCAAGTTGCCCAGGTGGGTCTCAAACCCGCGGACTCAGGCAACCCACTCGCCTCAGCCTCCCAAAGCTCGGGATTACAGGCTGAATCACCGAGCCCAGCCAATACTGCCGACCTTAAGAAAATTCTTGAACATACCCTTGATTGATAAAGGCTGCTTCTTCACCACTGTGCAAAACAGCCATGTAACTAAAAACTATCTGTACCTCCAAAACTGTTGAAATAAAAGTTTAGAAAAATAAGGTTTTCAAATGTTTCAGCAAAAAGTAACATAGAAAATAAAAACATGTTTGGAATTTTTTATAACAAGTACAAGGCATTTTTAAAAAATTACTGAAAACAAATTGCCAGCTTTCAATATTTTTGTATACATAAACATACCTTTTATATAGGCTGGGAGACATTTTCTGAGTAAAAGTGTATTTCATCTTATACATTGTTCCTATTTTCTTAGAGTTGCTATCAGTGTGCTACTCTTCATTTTTTCAGCAGGATTTATTGAAACCGCTGGTGCTTTACAGGAATCAAGGCAGTGGTACCAAACTACACAAGTATTCAGCATGTTCTGACCACCATAGATCACTGA
>NW_007188355.1:0-739 GCF_000164805.1 Carlito syrichta
CCTACCTAGCCAGCTGAAATAACTAGCTCATATAAGTAGCTAGCCAACTGTCTAGCTGTCTAGCCATCTGACTTAACTAGCTTTTTAACTAGCTAGCGAGCTGGCTAGCCAAAAGACTTAACGAGGTGACTTAAATAACTAGCCAGATGGTTAGTCAGGTGACTTAACTAGTTGATTAATGAGCTAGGCATCTGGCCAGCGAGATGACTAAACTAGCTGAATTAACTAGTTATCCAACTGGCTAGCCAGCTGACTTAACTAGCTCACTTAAATAGCTAGCCAGCTGGCTAGCGAACTGACTTAACTAGGTCCCGACCTGGCTAGCCAGCTGACTTAACTAGCTCACTTAAATAGCCAGCCAGCTGGCTATCGAACTGACTTAACTAGGTCCCTACCTAGCTAGCCAGCTGGCTTAACCAACAGTCTTAACTGGCTGGCCTGCTTTCTAGCCAGGTGAATTAAGAAGCTTGCTGCAAAACTAGCCACCTGGTTTTCCAGCTGAAGTATCTAGCCAGCAATGTAGCCAGCTGAATAAATAACAAGCTACCTAGCTAGAGAGTGGGCTAGTTACCCGACTTAACTAGGTGACTTAACTATCAAGCCAGCTGGCTACACAGCTGACAAAACTAGCTAGTAACCAAGCTAGCAAGCTGGCTAGCCAGCTGACTTAACTAGCTGACTTAACTAGCTAGCCAGCTGGCTAGTCAGCTGACTTGATTGCCTATCTACCTAGTTAGCC
>NW_007188356.1:0-1468 GCF_000164805.1 Carlito syrichta
CAAAACATCGTAGATATATGCTTCCTCTTCTTCTTTCTGACCTGTCTTCCTCCTCCCATGTTTTTCCAACACTTTTCACTTTTTGTAAAATTATGTACTCAAAAGTGAACAATTTAAACCTGAATTCAAAAGTGAACAAACACAGTTTACCAGATTCGTGCTCTCCAACAGTACATTGAAGGAGTTTATGAAATGTGCCTTTCGGTGTGGAAGAGAGAGGCTCAAAGGTAGAAGTCACATACCCACTGTCCTATGCAGTGGGCCATGACTTGGCTAGGAGGATGTGGATCGAGTGAAGGGTTACCATCTCAGCATCTCTTTCATCAGGATCCCTTGCTGTTAATGGTGATTTCATTCCTTGCCTTTTGTCTTGGTGTTGGCACCGGGAGCGCATCTCCAACCGTCCTTTGTAACATTTAGTAGCCTTAACAAATCCTCCTTGCTCCTGTGGAAAGCTTCCTCACGTTGTTATTCAGAGGAACTGAACCAGTCAGTGGGACTGTGTTGCCTCATAGCACCCAGCTCAATTTTGGTTCAAAAGAGGAAAGATAGTAGTGAATTGAAGAAAAGGGAACACATGACAAGGTATATTCTTACCAAATCAAGTCTGCAGCCATTCAGGGGAGTAGAAGAGAGGACAGGGACAGAAACAAAGAGTAGATTGCCCATTATGCCTTTGCTTCTCAGTTAAGATGCTGGACTCTAGCATCCAGTGGCTGTGGAAGAAAAACTTGACCAATCACAGGTCCCAGTTATGAGTATGCTGTAGGAGGATAAAGAAGACTGTTTTCTGATGCTTTAGCATCAGCTTAAGAGCTGCTTGGCTTTAGCCAAAAGACTTTTCAGTCTTAGATGGAAAACTGAATTCAGACTACTAGAACCTAGCTGGGAGAGAAGGAGGCCAATCCAGGAGTAAAGGCCTCAGGAAGAGGATAGAGCCAGGTCATGTATATGGCCAGTTCTCCAGGTGATAACTAGTCGTGGGTCTTATCATTTTCAGGCACAACTTGGAATGATTTGTCAGTTAACCTGTGAGCCCGACACGGTGGCGTGCATCTCAAATACCTTCCAGCTACAAGGAAGGGTGAGTCGGGGGCATAGCCTGAGTCCACCAGTTGGAGTCTGCGATGCCCATGAGCACCTCACTGCACTCCAGCCTGGGCGACAAGAGTGAGAATTCACACAAAAAAAGAAACAAGATGCCTACAACTCCTCGTACCCTGTTTCTATGGTAAATACCACAAGGCCTGATCTTGACTGCAAATGGTATGCTCTAGAACTGCTCAAACTCTGAGGAAACTGAAACCCTTTCCCCCTCCTGTCTGTGCTGAGACCTCTTGGAAGCTGCTGACTCAGTCTCGATCCCTCAGTCCTCAGAAATTCCCCAAATGTCTGCATCTTGCTCTGGGTTCTGCCAGTTCTGTTCAACCCTTGCTTCCTCAAAGGCTAGGGCAGGCAAAGGTCTGTC
>NW_007188357.1:0-819 GCF_000164805.1 Carlito syrichta
CTTTACATTGTGAACACTGTGGGGTTAGCTGTTCATGTGCTAGCAGCCTACAGTATAGAAACTGCAATCTTAGGAATACATTTGAGAGAAATCATCCCCTATGTAAAGAAAAGAGATGGACTATAATAGTTATGACAGCATAGTTTCAGAGCTACGTTCTCAAAACCGTACAAATGTTCATCCACGAGTTTCAAAAACATATTTGAGAGTCATCAGAAAATGACGAAATATGAATAACGTACATTCACATGGTTGCATGTAGGAAACCAAATTTTTCTCAAAACCAAATTCATGCTTACCATGATATGACCTCCTATACTGCGATAAAAGAAGTAAAACAAGCCACTTTTTTGGAAATACAGGCAAATAGGCTAAAATGAGGTTAAAATACTATACCTTGATAATTAAGTTAATATTTACCTTCAGCTAAATGCCAGAAATTTCGTATCTTTAGTCAGATAGTAAGCACAAAAAGAACAATTTTATTATGATTTTGGTATGCTTCCTCCATTAAAAACTTAAGGTTATATGATTGCAAACTTAGAGAATATAATGAAGAAGCTTATACCCCTTTACTAATGAATATAGAAAAGGCCAAAATCACCTCAATTGCTATTTCTAACAATAGGCACAAAAGCAGTGTTCTGTTTAACTTGGTTTTCGCTAAGACTTTGTCATGCCTGTGTACATCAGTGATATTGGTCTGTGGTATTCTTTGTTTTTACTTTGCGTGTGTCTGTCTTGTTTTGCTATCAGAGTAGTTCTGGGCTCATGTAGTCAGTTGGGAATTATTTCTGCCTCTTCGATTTTGGGGAAGAG
>NW_007188358.1:0-891 GCF_000164805.1 Carlito syrichta
CAGAGTAGTTCTGGGCTCATGTAGTCAGTTGGGAATTATTTCTGCCTCTTCGATTTTGGTGAAGAGTTTAAATGAAACTTATATTTGCTTTTCACCTGCTTGGACAAATTCAGCTGTGAAGCCATCAGGCCCTAGGCTCTTTTTTCCTCCCTCTCTCTTTTCTTCCTCTTTCTTTCTGCTTTGTTTTGTTTTGTTTTGTTTTTTGAGTTGGGCTCCCCATCTGTTGCAGGCTGAAGGGCAGGGCACTGACCATCCTTCTGCTTTGGATCCTCTGCTTTATTTTACACAAAACTATTTGCTGAGTCAAAGATTGAGTGAATGATGAGCCTTCACTCTTCAAGGGAATGTTGGTGCCCGCTGATTACCTAAAGAGGTTACAATTATGAAAATGGCTTAGGTAATCCTATGATCGCAAGACACAGAGTGAAGTAAACACTAATGACGCCACTGGATGGAAATCAGGGGGAAAATCCAAATCGGTTTACTGAAAAGAACTAAAGAAGGCTTTTATTCTCAGTGAAGTGTTCTAATGCTTTCAAATATAACTTCCACATTACTTCCCATAATTTCAAAGAAGGCCAATCCTATCAAGCTTTCCCATTTTCCTTTCGTGCTGCTCCTCCCTATTTCCTCAACCACAATGGGTCGAAGGCCCCACTGTCAAGAGATTCGAGCCTGTGTCCTGAATAATTAGCATACATGGGAGTTCAAATGTCGACTGAACTTCTATGGCAGATAGCATAGAATAATAATACAGACACTTGGACTTGAATATGTTGTATCTTTGGCTCTTGTGCCAGCATGAGCTCCATGGAGCTCTTTCACACCATTACACAGAAGAAAGGTGTGAGGTCTAGGAGCGACGCCTGATCCAGTGAATGCTGCTCTTGA
>NW_007188359.1:0-1193 GCF_000164805.1 Carlito syrichta
TTCTGTGTTAAACTTTTTGATGGACTGCTACATGTTTTCCACCATTTTAAATTTTCACTAGCAATGTACAAGTCTCACCAAAACTTCCTTTCTGCTGTTTTGTATTGTAGCAATTCTGATGGTTCTGAAGTGGTATCTCCTAATAGTTTTGATTTGCATTTCTCTAATGACATGCATTTCCCTAATGTGATGGTTAATTTTATGTGCCAACCTGACTGGGCTAAGTACTCCTGGGCTAAGAGATGCCAGATACTATTTCTGGGTGTGTCTGCAAGGAGGCTTCTGGTTGTTTTTTGAAAGTTTTTCTTTCTTCAGCAGATAATATTGAGGCAGGGGTTTTAGAATGTTTCCTTTCTTGGGCACTGAATATGGTGGTTTTTAAGAGATTTCCTATGTTAGGCATCGAAGATTAAAGTAGTCCTTTTTGAGAGATTTCCTATGTTAGTCACTGAATATTGGAGTGGTTTTAGTTGAGAGGTTTTCTGTGTTAAGCACTGAATATTGGGGAGGTAATTTCTGAAGAATTTCCCATGTTAGGGACTGAATATTGGAGCGATTATTTCTGAGAGATTTCCTATGTTAGTCATTGAATATTGGGGTGGTAGTTTGTATACAATTTCCTATGTTAGGCACTGAATATTGGGGTGGTTGTTTCTGAGAAATTTCCTGTGTTGGGCATCGAATATTGGGGCAATTGTTTCTGAGAGATTTCCTATGTTGGACATTGAATATTGGGACAGTTCTCAGTGAGAGATTTTGTAAAAGTCACTGAACAGTGGGGTAGTTGTTTTTGAGAGATTTTCTTTGTCAGTCACTAAATATTGGTGTGGTTCTTTTTGAGAGATTTTCTATGTTAGTCACTGAATATTAGACTGATTATTTTTTAGGGATTTTATGTGTTAGTCACTGAACATGGGTGTGGTTGTTTCTGAGAGAGTTTCTATGTTATTCATCAAATGTTTAGGCTGTGGTTTTCCAGAGATTTTCTATGCTCATCACCAAATATGAGGTTGGTGATTTTCTATGCTCATCACCAAATATGAGGGTGGTTGTTCCTGACAGATTTTCTATGTTAGACACTGAAAACTGGTGCTGTTGCTTTTGAGAGATTTCTTTTGTTTGGCACCAAATATTGAGGCAGGTCTTTTTTTTAGAGTTTTTCTTTGAGTAGCATACATAAAGAACAGCGGCTC
>NW_007188360.1:0-505 GCF_000164805.1 Carlito syrichta
TTTTTTTTTTTTTTTTAAAGTTGGAGTCTCACTCTGTCCCCCAAACTGGAGTGCAGGGGCCGCTCCCGGCCACCGCAACCTCAACCTGCTGGGCTCTGGCGATCCTTCCGCCTCAGCCTTCCAAGTAACCGGAATTACAGGCGCGTGCTACCACGCCCAGCTAATTTTTTGATTTATTGTAAAAATGAGGTCTCGCTGCCCAGGCGGGTCTCGAACCCGCGGGCTCAGGCAATCCACTCACCTCAGCCTCCCAAAGGCGCGGGATTACAGGCTGAGCCACCGAGCCCGGCATAACCCAAACCTTTATATTCCACTTCCACTCAATAACCCCAATATAACCAATACTGACATACTACTTTAGCTCTACAAATAAATAGGTTAATGTAGCTTACAATTAAAGCAAGTCACTGAAAATGCCTAGATGGGTCCCAGTCCCATAAACATATAGTTTGGTACGAGCCTTCTCATTAGTGTCTAGTAAATTATACATGCAAGTATCTGCCCT
>NW_007188361.1:0-899 GCF_000164805.1 Carlito syrichta
TAAAGAAAGGGAAATCCTGTCTAAGAAGGTGTATTTCTTTACAGAGCTGGTGTCATACCATCATTTGGGTACTCTGCTGGAAAAGTAGAATCAAGTCTCAAATAATGCCTTTTTAATTGTATATCCTCTCATATTATAGTTGTAGGACAGTACTGTATCATACCTCTGTGAATGTAAAATACCTTGTACCTGCTTTATGATATGTAGTAGTCACTGTGCTTTATCAGAGCTGTTTTTAATGATGTTATTCTAGAATGTTTTCTTTCCAGATGATTCAGAAGCTAATTTTTAAAAATGGTGCCAGGTACCACAACAGTAACAGAATTTTGCTATTTTGGGGGATTTTTTTAGCCTTCCTTCTCCCCCCCTTTGTTTTAAATGGAGTGTGCTGGATGTTTCTATAATTTTGTCAGATGACTGCAGAACCTGGAAAAGCTATTGCTGCTATTGGTGCATAACATACTGCTATTATTGGTCTATATATATATATACACACATATACATAATTTGAATTTTTGGAAACTTTAGCTGTGCTGTCAACTTTGGAAAAAGTATCCCAGTTTACTGTGTTGAGTTGGCATAGTACAGAAATTAACAGCCATATTGTTCTAGAAACATTAAACTTATTTTTTTTTCATTTGTACAGAGGTAATGCACTGTATTAAATATGTAAGGTCTTATCTACATGGGTTTGATTACAGAAACTAATAAAGAATTCTCTAAATAATAAAAAAAACACTTTCTTTTCTTTTCTTCCTGTTTGTACTGTAAGGTAGAGCATGAACTTATCTGTAGAAGAGTCTGTAAGGAAAAATGCTCTGTCAATTAGAGCCTATTAAAAAGTGAAAATGTCTGTCAGGGATCTTTTCCTAGCAGGCAAGTTGTGGACTAGGATGACT
>NW_007188362.1:0-822 GCF_000164805.1 Carlito syrichta
TATCATACCTCTGTGAATGTAAAATACCTTGTACCTGCTTTATGATAGTAGTAGTGACTGTGCTTATCAGAGCTGTTTTAATGATGTTATTCTAGAATGTTTTCTTTCCAGATGATTCAGAAGCTAATTTTTAAAAATGGTGCCAGGTACCACAACAGTAACAGAATTTTGCTATTTTGGGGGATTTTTTTAGCCTTCCTTCTCCCCCCCTTTGTTTTAAATGGAGTGTGCTGGATGTTTCTATAATTTTGTCAGATGACTGCAGAACCTGGAAAAGCTATTGCTGCTATTGGTGCATAACATACTGCTATTATTGGTCTATATATATATATACACACATATACATAATTTGAATTTTTGGAAACTTTAGCTGTGCTGTCAACTTTGGAAAAAGTATCCCAGTTTACTGTGTTGAGTTGGCATAGTACAGAAATTAACAGCCATATTGTTCTAGAAACATTAAACTTATTTTTTTTTCATTTGTACAGAGGTAATGCACTGTATTAAATATGTAAGGTCTTATCTACATGGGTTTGATTACAGAAACTAATAAAGAATTCTCTAAATAATAAAAAAAACACTTTCTTTTCTTTTCTTCCTGTTTGTACTGTAAGGTAGAGCATGAACTTATCTGTAGAAGAGTCTGTAAGGAAAAATGCTCTGTCAATTAGAGCCTATTAAAAAGTGAAAATGTCTGTCAGGGATCTTTTCCTAGCAGGCAAGTTGTGGACTAGGATGACTTCTAAGCTTTTATTTGTATACCGTTATTTTAAGATTCCAAAACAGCACACAGAATGAGTAGGCTTCATTTAGTAGTATAGG
>NW_007188363.1:0-686 GCF_000164805.1 Carlito syrichta
CGAGCTTTTCAAATGTGCAGCGCTCTTTATGGGCTATCTATGTTATTCTCACTTGGTGCATGCTGCAACACATGAGTCTGAGTCTCGCAGTTTTCTTCTCATTTGGATTTCGGCTCTACAGAGTGCCTCTGTTTGACCTAAGAGTTCTCTCATAGGACACGCTTTGCCCATGTGCAGCTCTGCGCTGTCACCCAGGGGGCGAGGGGAACCCCTCAGTGGAGCAAGAAGGCATTACTTGGTGAATTCCCTGGGTGCGTTCTGAAATGTTTCTCCTTTTCAAATTTTTGTGTGGAAGGATACACAATTGCTCTGCCAAACGCATTGACGGAAAAGAGCTGACTGCCTTGGTGGTGCTTGTTTTCAATGTCCGTCTCCCTTGGAAAGTGCTGTGTGAGAGGTGTGCTGCACTGTGAGTTTCTGGCACTGAGTGTGCGTGCTGTAATTCCTGCTTCCCACTTGTTCCCTTTCGTGTATCCTACGCTCTACAGGGTGACTGCTTTGGCGTGCGGCTTGTCAACCTCTCCCATTCGGGAATGCTCATCTCCCCTGTGCCACAATGAGGGATCTGAGACATTCACCGTTACTTGTGGGAAGGCATTATGTGTGACCCGGGGTAATTCTCAATTGCTCTTTCTATATACCTTCTCCTGTTAGGGGAAAGCAATTAGACTGTGGATTGCTGTTCG
>NW_007188364.1:0-2710 GCF_000164805.1 Carlito syrichta
GGAGTGGCCTTCTAGGCCTGGGGTCCCCGGCCCCTTCCTGGCTTAAGTCTGTGCCCAATGTGTGCTGCAGTGTCACCTCTTTGCTGTGACTATTCTTCTTCATTGCCGCCTGCTGTAATACCTCATTCTCACTCTTTCCCCTTGATTTGCGTTCCTTTCCATAGAGGGCCTTTGCGTAGGAGCGTGAAACCTCCGTGTTTCACGGAGAGAGATCTGCAAGACATAGTGCCGCCATGAGTGACACAAGTGCTCCACAGTCACGAGCAGGAGAGCATTATGTGTGGATGGGGAGAATTCTAAGTTGTTTTTCCCTATGGCATTTAAACCTAATAAGGACTACCAGGGCTGTGCCGTTTGCATTGCTGAGTAAGCACGGAGAGTCTCTGTTACACTGGGGGTGAAGCTGGGTCTTCCTGGGGACACGCTATTGTAGCTTGCCCTGCACTGCACTTCACTGGCAGTCTGTATACACTGGCTTTGTGCGTGCTCTCCTCCCTGATTCTCAGAGCTCTCCTGTATATACACTATACTAGGCGGGGAGCATTTGGTGACCAGAGTGCAACTTCAGCTGCTGCACTGACTGGATCCAGATCTCCACAGCCATGGGTAGCCAAGCATGCTTCATTCAGCGGAGAATGCTGAAAAGTTTTCTCTTTTTAACGGGTGTCTCACACGGAATACAATGGCTTTGCGGGTTCATTTGCCAACGAGGCCCGAGAGCCATTGTTTCCTTTCCGGAAAAGAAGAGTCTTCCATGGGAGACATTCCTCAAAACGGAACGTCACTGATTGGGGGGGCAAGTGTTATACTGGCTTGGTCTTTGGCGTGACTCCTGATTCTCCCTGTTTGTCAGCGTATATTATCCTACCTTGAGTGCATAGGCCTAGCAGAGTTGTATTCAACGTTTCCTGTATACAAAGTGCACAACTCCATGGTGCCACACTGAGCGACATGACCGTTTCGCTGTCATCTGTGGGAAAGCATGATTTGTTCACCTATTGAATTCTAAAGTGTTTTTGATTTGACCTGTCCGTCTCCTATCCAAAGCCAGTGCTCTTCCGTTGGCATTTAAGAGGAAGAGCTGACAGGCTTGGCTTGCTGGCTGTGAGAGTGCATCAGCGTGGGAAATGCTGTGTCAAATGTTTACTGCATTGTGATGTATTTTCCAGTAGTTTGATTCCTGTGTGCTGTACGGTGCAATACACGATTCTCAAGGTACGGCTTGAATGAGCATAGCCGAGCATGTTATGTCGATACTTCACATATAGGAATGAGCATGTCAATGGTGTCAGACTGAGTGAAATGAGTGCTACACACTCACTTGTAGAAAAGCAGTGCTTCCCTTCTGTTTGAGCCCTGAAAAGTTTTACCCCTTGGCGTTTCTCTAGGCTAGGAAATGCAGTCACTCTCGCGTTGGCCTTGCTGAATAAGCGTAGACGGCCTCTGTGAGGCTTGTTGTGCATGTGCATCTTCCCGGGGAAGGAGCCTTTCAAAATGTGCAGCGCTCTTTAGGGGCTATCTATGTTATTCTCACTTGGTGCATGCTGCAACACATGAGTCTGAGTCTCGCAGTTTTCTTCTCATTTGGACTTCGGCTCTGCACAGCGCCTCTGTTTGAACTAAGAGTTCTCTCATAGGACACGCTTTGCCCATGTGCAGCTCTACGCTGCCACCCAGGGGGCGATGGGAACACCACAGTGGAGCAAGAAGGCATTACTTGGTGAATTCCCTCGGTGCATTCTGAAATGTATCTCCCTTTCAAATTTTTGTGTGGAAGGATACACAATTGCTCTGCCAAACGCATTGACGGAAAAGAACTGACTGCCTTGGTGGTGCTTGTTTGGAATGTCCTGCTCCCTTGGAAAGTGCTGTGTGAGAAGTGTGCTGCACTGTGAGGTTCTGGAACTGAGTGTGCGTGCGGTCATTCCTCCTTCCCACTTGTTCCCTTTCGTGTATCTTACGCTCTACAGGGTGACTGCTTTGGCGTGCGGCTTGTCAACCTCTCCCATGCGGGAATGCTCATCTCCCCTGTGCCACAATGAGGGATCTGAGACATTCACAGTTACTTGTGGGAAGGCATTATGTGTGACCCGGGGTAATTCTCAATTGCTCTTTCTATATACCTTCTCCTGTTAGGGGAAAGCAATTAGACTGTGGATTGCTGGTGGGAGTGGCCTTTCTTAGGCCTGGGGTGCACGGGCACCTTCCTGGCTTAAGTCTGTGCCCAATGTGTGCTGCAGTGTCACCTCTTTGCTGTGACTATTATTCTTCATTGCCGCCTGCTGTAATACCTCATTCTCACTCTTTCCCCTTGATTTGTGTTCCTTTCCATAGAGGGCCTTTGCGTACGAGCGTGAAACCTCCGTGTTTCACGGAGAGAAATCTGCAAGGCATAGTGCCGCAATGAGTGACACAAGTGCTCCACAGTCACGAGCAGGAGAGCATTATGTGTGGATGGGGAGAATTCTAAGTTGTTTTTCCCTATGGCGTTTAAACCTAATAAGGACTACCAAGGCTGTGCCGTTTTCATTGCCGAGTAAGCACGGAGAGCCTCTGTTACACTGGGGGTGAAGCTGGGTCTTCCTGGGGACACGCTATTGAAGCCTGCGCTGCACTGCACTTCATTGGCAGTCTGTATACACTGGCTTTGTGCGTGCTCTCCTCCCTGATTCTCAGAGCTCTCCTGCATATGCTCCATACTAGGCAGGGA
>NW_007188365.1:0-1372 GCF_000164805.1 Carlito syrichta
GGGGAGCACTTGGTGACCAGAGTGCAACTTCAGCTGCTGCACTGACTGGATCCAGATCTCCACAGCCATGGGTAGCCAAGCATGCTTCATTCAGCGGAGAATGCTGAAAAGTTTTCTCTTTTGACACGGGCGTCTCACACGGAATACAATGGCTCTGCGGGTTCATTTGCCAACGAGGCCCGAGAGCCATTGTTTGCTTTCCGGAAAACAACAGTCTTCCATGGGAGACATTCCTCAAACGGCACGTCACTGAATGGGGGGGCACAAGTGTTATACTGGCTTGGTCTTTGGCATGACACCTGATTCTCCCTGTTTGTCAGCGTATATTAACCTACCTTGAGTGCATAGGCCTAGCAGAGCTGTATTCAACGTTTCCTGTATACAAAGTGCACAACTCCATGGTGCCACACTGAGCGACATGACCGGTTCGCTGTCATCTGTGGGAAAGCATGATTTGTTCACCTATCGAATTCTAAAGTTTTTTTGATTTGACCTGTCCGTCTCTTATCCAAAGCCATTGCTCTTCCGTTGGCATTTACGAGGAAGAGCTGACAGGCTTGGCTTGCTGGCTGTGAGAGTGCATCAGCTTGGGAAATGCTGTGTCAAATGTTTACTGCATTGTGATGTATTTTCAAGTAGTTTGATTCCTGTGTGCTGTACGGTGCAATACACGATTCTCAAGGTACGGCTTGAATGAGCATAGCCGAGCATGTTGTGTCGAAACTTCCATTTAGGAATGAGCATGTCAATGGTGTCAGACTGAGTGAAATGAGTGCTACACACTCACTTGTAGAAAAGCAGTGCTTGCCTTCTGTTTGAGCCCTGAAACGTTTTACCCCTTGGCGTTTCTCTAGGCTAGGAAATGCAGTCACACTCGCGTTGGCCTTGCTGAATAAGCGTAGACGGCCTCTGTGAGGCTTGTTGTGCATGTGCATTTTCCTGGGGAAGGAGCTTTTCAAATGTGCAGCGCTCTTTATGGGCTATCTATGTTATTCTCACTTGGTGCATGCTGCAACACATGAGTCTGAGTCTCGCAGTTTTCTTCTCATTTGGATTTCGGCTCTACAGAGTGCCTCTGTTTGACCTAAGAGTTCTCTCATAGGACACGCTTTGCCCATGTGCAGCTCTGCGCTGTCACCCAGGGGGCGAGGGGAACCCCTCAGTGGAGCAAGAAGGCATTACTTGGTGAATTCCCTGGGTGCGTTCTGAAATGTTTCTCCTTTTCAAATTTTTGTGTGGAAGGATACACAATTGCTCTGCCAAACGCATTGACGGAAAAGAGCTGACTGCCTTGGTGGTGCTTGTTTTCAATGTCCGTCTCCCTTGGAAAGTGCTGTGTGAGAGGTGTGCTGCACTGTGAGGTTCTGGCACT
>NW_007188366.1:0-728 GCF_000164805.1 Carlito syrichta
TTTGATGGGAAAGACATCTAAAAGTGCATGAAAGCTATCCACGATGGTATGAATAATCTTACCATCATAAAAAAATTTGCCGGGCTCGGTGGCTCAGCCTGTAATCCCGCGCCTTTGGGAGGCTGAGGTGAGTGGATTGCCTGAGCCCGAGGGTTCGAGACCCGCCTGGGCAGCGAGACCTCATCTCTACAATAAATAAAAAAATTAGCCGGGCATGGTAGCACATGCCTGTAATTCCGGCTACTTGGAAGGCTGAGGCGGAAGGATTGCCGGAGCCCAGCAGGTCGAGGCTGCGGTAGCCGGGAGCGGCCACTGCACTCCAGTCTGGGCGACAGAGTGAGACTCCAACTCAAAAAAAAAAAAAAAAAAAATTGCTGGTGAAAGACATCTCCAAAGAGAAGTGTCAGAATTTTTTGAATAGGAGGTACAGAGGGGATGGAGAAAACACTATTTTGAAATAAAACACCGGAAAGTTAGACAGAATCTTCTTTCATGATGAAATGTAAAAGACAATTTTTGAAGTGTTAAAAAGTAGGAACCATCTCCCCACGGGAAGATCAGAAGCTCTAAAAAATGGTGATGTTACAAATTTAACAAAAAGAAAGATTAGAAGCAAATGTTTGCAAACAACATATCTGACAAAGGTCTTATGTCATGGATTATATAAACTACTCTCACAACTAAACAGTGTGTATACATATTCTCTCTCTGTCTCTCTCTCTCTCTTT
>NW_007188367.1:0-942 GCF_000164805.1 Carlito syrichta
ATTCATTTGCCGGGCTCGGTGGCTCAGCCTGTAATCCCGCGCCTTTGGGAGGGTGAGGTGAGTGGATTGCCTGAGCCCGAGGGTTCGAGACCCGCCTGGGCAGCGAGACCTCATCTCTACAATAAATAAAAAAATTAGCCGGGCATGGTAGCACATGCCTGTAATTCCGGCTACTTGGAAGGCTGAGGCGGAAGGATTGCCGGAGCCCAGCAGGTCGAGGCTGCGGTGGCCGGGAGCGGCCACTGCACTCCAGTCTGGGCGACAGAGTGAGACTCCAACTCAAAAAAAAAAAAAAAAAAAATTTGCTGGTGAAAGACATCTCCAAAGAGAAGTGTCAAAATTTTTTGAATAGGAGGTACAGAGGGGATGGAGAAAACACTATTTTGAAATAAAACACCGGAAAGTTAGACAGAATCTTCTTTCATGATGAAATGTAAAAGACAATTTTTGAAGTGTTAAAAAGTAGGAACCATCTCCCCACGGGAAGATCAGAAGCTCTAAAAAATGGTGATGTTATAAATTTAACAAAAAGAAAGATTAGAAGCAAATGTTTGCAAACAACATATCTGACAAAGGTCTTATGTCATGGATTATATAAACTACTCTCACAACTAAACAGTGTGTATACATATTCTCTCTCTGTCTCTCTCTCTCTCTTTCTATCTCTCCAGTTAGAAAAGGGGCAAAAGACAGAAAAGACACAACTAGCAGGGAGAGAGAGGGCAGGAGAATAAGGGGCACGCAGCCACCCATGGGGGGCCAGGTCCAGTGATGGGGAGAGCGGGTATGCTTGAAGTCCAAATCTCACCTGCAAAGGTGTATGTGTCGGGAGGAGAGAGAGGCCAAAACGGAGTCAAGTAACAACCAAGGTGCTCCTGTGGCCTGCTGTTAAACTTCAGTGTGATTTGAGCAAGTGACTTTGTCTTTGGAGTCTCAGCTTTT
>NW_007188368.1:0-795 GCF_000164805.1 Carlito syrichta
TCCATTAATTTGCATACATGTATTTTCATGTTAGAATTTCAGAACCAGGAGCTATTCCAGAATTAGGAGGAAAATGCACATGCTTCCTTTTTTACTCCCATAATTGGGTAAATTGCTGATAAGATGAACCCAATTCTGCACATATAAAATGTGTCTTCCATTGTCAGTGCAAATTTCTAATAAATCTGATAAAACTATAGATTTACTAATAAGGGGTGGTCAGTGACTAGGACCTGGGTCTGGATACTTTTATACTTAAGTGCAAAACCATAAAATTTAAAATGCCCAAAGATACAGTTTATTCATACATTTAGATGACCTAAATTTACACAGTCCTTATAAAAGGCTAATATTTTACTTAGACGAACCAAAGTATTTTAAAAATACTTTTAATCTACTTATTTGGGGCTGAACTATGTGAATCCAATCAGGTCCCTCAAAAAGGAATCAAGCTAAGACACCCAGGACTGTCTCTGCTACAGAGGTCACAGGAGTTTACATATTTGTCATAGGCTAAAAGCAGTGATGTACAAAAACACTTATGGGCACACAGAAAACGTGTGCATAATAAACACACCCTGGCAGATAGCCAGAAAAACAATATGGATGCCAAAAGAGCAAGAAATGCTCATATGCTTCTCCTTTCCATAAAAGGATTATGTGCATGTGTACAGAGAACAAAAAACATGGACATTCGTATTTATGATAAACAAGTATAACTATTTACATAGCCCTCATTTCAACCATTGTCAACAACTCTATGTGGTCAAGAAAAGTGAAATACTGATGCTGGGA
>NW_007188369.1:0-917 GCF_000164805.1 Carlito syrichta
CTGCACTTAGTGCCATTATTGTAACCAGTGAAAGAGAAACTAGTGGAATCATTCCAGCTTGTTTATGTCATGCTCCAATCGAGATTTTTAACTTTTACACAATGCCTAGCAGTTTAGTGCCTTTCTAGAGGGGTAGGGGGCCAGGCATTGAGGAATATATGGGTCTCTTTAATTAGAGTCACAGTAGGCAAAGTTTGAATTTATATGTTTTGTGAGTCTTTTAAAAATACTTTCTGGGAAGATGTGTGAATTGGAGGAAGGGTGTAAATAACGAAGCATTTACAATCCTTTTCTAACTTAGGTCAGATATAACTGCCAGAAGCTTGTTTAACTTGTTAATTTGTTCAGTTATTCAACTTTCAGAGTTCAAAGATACATTTACTAATAGGATTCAATAAGCAATTTTTTTAAAAAAATTATGTTTTCCTAATAATTGATGATAGCATGGAATAGCTATTCCTTCTGTGTTTTGCTAGGAATACCTCTTTCTAGTTGATTCTTAGCAACTTATATGAGTGCAGGTTGTGAGCTGCCCTTGAGGTCTAAAGCTGATTTTAAATTCCGATTTGAATCTGATTCTGACTTGAATTTAGATGTTTAATCTATGGTAGGCTATAAGGGTAAACAAAAAAAGTAGTTGAAGTGCTCCACTCAGAAATTAAACTTGCTTCCTTTCTTTCCTTACCTATGACACACTCTAGATGACTAAGTAATCTGAATAAAATGTGATTGCTTTCTGATAGATTAAAAAATAGTTTAAATCAACATCGTTTATGAGTTTTATCCTAGCCCCAATTTAAACTGGAATATGAAATTGAATACTCTCCTCACAGTAAATATTTTATAGGTCTTTGCCACAAATTTTCTATGCACAAAGTTCCAGGAGTATCTAAAGAAATGTTTTTTGAGAATAAAAT
>NW_007188370.1:0-736 GCF_000164805.1 Carlito syrichta
AACTTGTTTAACTTGTTAATTTGTTCAGATATTCAACAAACAGAGTTCAAAGATACATTTACTAATAGGATTCAATAATCAATTTTTTTAAAAAAAATATGTTTTCCTAGTAATTGATGATAGCATGGAATAGCTATTCCTTCTGTGTTTTGCTAGGAATACCTCTTTCAAGTTGATTCTTAGCAACTTGTATGAGTGCAGGTTGTGAGCTGCCCTTGAGGTCTAAAGCTGATTTTAAATTCCGATTTGAATCTGATTCTGACTTGAATTTAGATGTTTAATCTATGGTAGGCTATAAGGGTAAACAAAAAAAGTAGTTGAAGTGCTCCACTCAGAAATTAAACTTGCTTCCTTTCTTTCCTTACCTATGACACACTCTAGATGACTAAGTAATCTGAATAAAATGTGATTGCTTTCTGATAGATTAAAAAAAAATAGTTTAAATCAACATCGTTTATGAGTTTTATCCTAGCCCCAATTTAAACTGGAATATGAAATTGAATACTCTCCTCACAGTAAATATTTTATAGGTCTTTGCCACAAATTTTCTATGCACAAAGTTCCAGGAGTATCTAAAGAAATGTCTTTTGAGAATAAAATTAATTGCCTTTTTGATGCAATTAAAGTAAACAGGCAGAGTGAGTCACTGCAATTACATTACTCTTAAATTAAAACGTAAAATACAAGTGTGGTGCAGGGTCTCCCTGGTCTCAGATGACACTCTCCGACGTCAGTT
>NW_007188371.1:0-729 GCF_000164805.1 Carlito syrichta
CACACTGCAAATGTGGGAATGAACTGCTGGGCTGCAGCAAGGACAAAATGGTGTAGGAGCTCTGGAGATGGCTCTGGTGACATTTGAGTGAGGGATGAGGTCAGAAAAGGACAGATCAAGGGCCGCTGGGTCATGGGATATTTCTATGTGGCCTGGTGGCAGGGTCAGTTCTTCTTTGACTCATTTCAAAACCTGAAGTTTTCTCTAAGAATACTCTTGGAATCTGCTGGTAGACTCTGAAGATCTTCAGAACTTCTCAGAGATGTTCTGCTGAGTTTGTAAAGTCTGCTAACCTTGGTGACACTGCTCAGTAGGACACTTTTATGAGGCTGCTGTCTCTCAAGCCAATTGAGCAGATTTTAACCCATGGACATGTGACTTCTAGTGCACACACTCATTTAAAGCTTGGAATGCATACACTCAGGAGGTGTTTTGTGGGTGTATGTTTGTCAATAGATTTTCTAAAGGGATTTCTAGTAGGCAAGTGTTTATCTTTAATAACGTAGGTGGTTGAAAACATATGAAATCATGGATGATAGTACACTGGTCTAAATTTCAAACATTCTTGGAAGACTCAGACACAGATATGCCATTTAGCATTCCCCTTTCTCACATCCCACACACAATTTCCTTTGAGGGATTTAGCAGTAAAACCATCTTTGGGTTTGTGCAGATCTGAGAACCCATATCATCACTCCTAAGCCAGTATCTCACATCCTCTCTGGTCAT
>NW_007188372.1:0-860 GCF_000164805.1 Carlito syrichta
ATCAGTACTAGCTCTGTGGAGTAACATTTGGTGATTCCTAGACGATCTAAGAATCGACCCTGCCCTCCTCCCACTGTGAATATATCAGGAAGAATGAAATCCCTCTATAAAGGAGATATTTGCACATGTATGTTTATCGCCACATTGTTCGCAGTAGCAAGAACATGGAACCAACCTTATTGCCCATCTAAAGAGGACGGGATTAAAAATATGTGGTACCTAGGAACGATACAATATTATGCAGTCAAAACGAGAACAAAATCACGATGTTCATGGAAACCTGGATGGAGTTAGTGTCTATCCTACTGGGTGACCTTTCACAGAAGCAAAAACTGAGTATCACATGTACTCACTCATAAGTGGACCTTGAACGACCATCTTAATAAAAAAGAAAGATTTTCAGAGTTGGCAAATCGGAGGGGAGGGGGAGGGGCAGGATTTGCAGTAGTCGCATTCCGCCTGAAGAGCGGGGAAGTTCGGGGACAGGCCTGACCAACAAGGGTTCCTGTAAAATGAATATGAATATATTTCACCCTGAATTGTACCCTACATCTTTCAAATTACAAATGAAGAAGAAAACGTTTATCCCAGATCCCTGAATCCATGGCCAGTCATTAGAAAGAAATTCTTGTTTCTATAGCCTTAATCACTTTTTTCCACACCCAAATAAAAACACATACCCTTATTTTATTGAAATGTGCTTAGATAAAATATCCTATTGCTGATTTTTAATTAACTTATTTTTGAAATATATCCCACTTGACTCATTCGATATGTTTCATTGAGTATAGCTAGCAACTGTATACTAGTGCTTCAAATGAATTCTCCCGATTTGTGTCTTTTTCCCTGCAGCGGTATGG
>NW_007188373.1:0-861 GCF_000164805.1 Carlito syrichta
GCAGTAGCAAGAACATGAAACCAACCTTATTGCCCATCTAAAGAGGACGGCATTAAAAATATGTGGTACCTAGGAACGATGCAATATTATGCAGTCAAAACGAGAACAAAATCACGATGTTCACGGAAACCTGGATGGAGTTAGTGTCTATCTACTGGGTGACCTTTCCCAGAAGCAAAAACTGAGTATCACATGTACTCACTCATAAGTGGACCTTGAACGACCATCTTAATAAAAAAGAAAGATTTTCAGAGTTGGCAAATCGGAGGGGAGGGGGAGGGGCAGGATTTGCAGTAGTCGCATTGCGCCGGAAGAGCGGGGAAGTTCGGGGACAGGCCTGACCAACAAGGGTTCCTGTAAAATGAATATGAATATATTTCACCCTGAATTGTACCCTACATCTTTCAAATTACAAATGAAGAAGAAAACGTTTATCCCAGATCCCTGAATCCATGGCCAGTCATTAGAAAGAAATTCTTGTTTCTATAGCCTTAATCACTTTTTTCCACACCCAAATAAAAACACATACCCTTATTTTATTGAAATGTGCTTAGATAAAATATCCTATTGCTGATTTTTAATTAACTTATTTTTGAAATATATCCCACTTGACTCATTCGATATGTTTCATTGAGTATAGCTAGCAACTGTATACTAGTGCTTCAAATGAATTCTCCCGATTTGTGTCTTTTTCCCTCCAGCGGTATGTGTAGATTCCTGGCATGTTTCCTTTCTGACCATGTTTGCGTTTTCTCATGTGTTAATGTTACGTTGGAGTTGTTGAAATGTATCCGACACCTACTCTGCACAATGAATGGTACCTGCTGTCAATCTCTGTATTGTGGGGGAGGGGCTCCGGGT
>NW_007188374.1:0-876 GCF_000164805.1 Carlito syrichta
TAATAAAAAAGAAAGATTTTCAGAGTTGGTAAATCGGAGGGGAGGGGGAGGGGCAGGATTTGCAGTAGTCGCATTGCGCCGGAAGAGCGGGGAAGTTCGGGGACAGGCCTGACCAACAAGGGTTCCTGTAAAATGAATATGAATATATTTCACCCTGAATTGTACCCTACATCTTTCAAATTACAAATGAAGAAGAAAACGTTTATCCCAGATCCCTGAATCCATGGCCAGTCATTAGAAAGAAATTCTTGTTTCTATAGCCTTAATCACTTTTTTCCACACCCAAATAAAAACACATACCCTTATTTTATTGAAATGTGCTTAGATAAAATATCCTATTGCTGATTTTTAATTAACTTATTTTTGAAATATATCCCACTTGACTCATTCGATATGTTTCATTGAGTATAGCTAGCAACTGTATACTAGTGCTTCAAATGAATTCTCCCGATTTGTGTCTTTTTCCCTGCAGCGGTATGTGTAGATTCCTGGCATGTTTCCTTTCTGACCATGTTTGCGTTTTCTCATGTGTTAATGTTACGTTGGAGTTGTTGAAATGTATCCGACACCTACTCTGCACAATGAATGGTACCTGCTGTCAATCTCTTTATTGTGGGGGAGGGGCTCCGGGTCTCTCGCCATCGCGAGGTTGCAGTGCCTCGCTTCGCGTCACGTCCGCGTCACCTTCTGGGTTGACGTGATCCTTCCTCAGAATCCGGTCTGCGAGCACCCAGGCGAAACGCGGTTCCGCCTCCAGGTCCCCGGCCTCCCACGGAGTGATTCGGACTCCCGCGCTGCGGGACCCCAGAGTGTGGCTCGCTGCGACTGGGACGACCGCGGAGCTGGGCCCCCCGCTGGCGGCGGAGCTGGGCCCCC
>NW_007188375.1:0-743 GCF_000164805.1 Carlito syrichta
GCGAGCACCGAGGTGCAACGCGGTTCCGCTTCCCGGGCCGCGGCCTCCCACGGAGTGATTCGGACTCCCGCGCTGCGGGACCCCAGAGTGTGGCTCGCGGCGACCGGGACGACCGCGGAGCTGGGCCCCCCGCTGGCCGCGGAGCCTGGGCCCCCCGCTGGCGGCGGAGCTGGGCCCCCCGCAGGCGGCGGAGCTGGGGCCCCCCTACCACGTCGAGGGAACGTGAGTCAGGCCGCTCTTGGACATGGACCCTTAACCGTGAGTTCACAGACTCTTCTTTTCTTGTATTTTCTTACCTGTGTTGTGGCTTTTGCTGGACGTGGAACTGCTGGATTATGCATGAGAGTATCCAGTTTTCTGAGAAGTGTGTGTGGAAGGACTGCCCTATTCCCACGGAATGTATGTGGCCATAAATGTGTCCACTGATTCCTCAGTGTTCGTTCTGTTCCATGGATCAATCGTTAGGGTTTTATACCATTGCCTCTGTGTTTGGTTTCCTGGACTTTGGTGAAAGCAGAAAGTGTGAAACCCTAAACTTTGCCCGTTTCGAGGACAGTTTGGGCTATTGCAGGTCTCATGCAATTCTACTGAAATACAAGACATTTGGGTTTTGGTCGAGATTTCTTTCTGTTCTTAATGCGTTGTGTAGTAGTGGCATCTTCCCACGTCATGGTTTTTATTTATTGAACCCAGTATTTCCTTTCCATTGGCTTATGTCCTGTGCAATGTCTATCAGCATGAGT
>NW_007188376.1:0-780 GCF_000164805.1 Carlito syrichta
TCTTCCCAGCCCTGTGACTCTTTCTCACCTGATAGCTGGTATGTATATCTGTTATCCCTCTCGCACTTCTCTCTTTCGCTTATTTTAACTTATGATTTTATCATTGTAACTGTTGGTTTAGACCACGTTTGTTGTTTACCTTCTGACTTACACTGTTTCTCGATTTTATTGCCCTGTCTCTGTGTAGCTATCAGTACTCTTTAGAAAATCTTTCTTACGTGTCTTTCTTCACCTCTTCCCAGCCCTGTGTCTCGTTCTCACCTGATAGTTGGTATGTATATCTGTTTTCCCTCTTGCGCTTCTCTCTTTCTAACTCCCTATTGACCCCCTCTTCCTCCATTATTTTTCTCTTCTATATGCCCCCTTTTTAAATCTAGGGACCAAGACTGCATACTCCTGAATAGACAGACTGTAAAGCAGAGGGAAAGGTGAACAAAGCCAGAGACCCTCATAAGGAAGAACAGGTCATTGCAGAAGAGAAATAAAAGCAACCCCACCTTCCCTCAAAAACAGAATTGAAGAGGGGGACGGAAAGGGGGAGAGGGAGAAAAATCTACAGAAATGAAGAAAAAACAAAAGAAGAGTATGGGCCTCTCCCAGACGCCTGGGAGAGCAGACACTGAGAAAACTGACTTTGGAATACAAACAATGAAAAGTCCCCAGAATGAAGGGTCTCAAAATGCAAATGTAGACATCGAAACATAATGGAGAGATTAAAAAGAATTGAGGAGACACAAGAAGAGCTAGAAAGGAGCTGATATCTGAGATAACAGTAATAAA
>NW_007188377.1:0-1314 GCF_000164805.1 Carlito syrichta
TCTTTCTTACGTGTCTTTCTTCACCTCTTCCCATCCCTGTGTCTCGTTCTCACCTGATAGTTGGTATGTATATCTGTTTTCCCTCTTGCGCTTCTCTCTTTCTAACTCCCTATTGACCCCCTCTTCCTCCATTATTTTTCTCTTCTATATGCCCCCTTTTTAAATCTAGGGACCAAGACTGCATACTCCTGAATAGACAGACTGTAAAGCAGAGGGAAAGGTGAACAAAGCCAGAGACCCTCATAAGGAAGAACAGGTCATTGCAGAAGAGAAATAAAAGCAACCCCACCTTCCCTCAAAAACAGAATTGAAGAGGGGGACGGAAAGGGGGAGAGGGAGAAAAATCTACAGAAATGAAGAAAAAACAAAAGAAGAGTATGGGTCTCTCCCAGACGCCTGGGAGAGCAGACACTGAGAAAACTGACTTTGGAATACAAAACAATGAAAAAGTCCCCAGAATGAAGGGTCTCAAAATGCAAATGTAGACATTCGAAAATCAATAATGGAGAGATTAAAAAAGAATTGAGGAGAACCCATAAGAACTAGAAAGGAGCTGATATCTGAGATAACAGTAATAAAGAATACTGTGAATGAAATTAATAACAAATTGATAAGCATGGAAAGCAGAATCCCCAAGCAGAAGAAAGAATCTCAGAGCTTGAGGACCAAAATATAGAAATAACCCAAACTCTTAAAAACACAGAAAATAAGCTAAAAAAGACAGAACAAAACCTTCAAGAGATGAGTGACTACCTCAAGAGGCCTAACCTAAGAATAATCGGACTCCCTGAGGCAGAAAGAGAAACAGAGACCACATTGGAACAAACTTTCCACGAGATCATTCAAGAAAATTTCCCTCATCTAATCAGTGATACAAAAATTCAAACACAAGAGATTCAGAGAACCCCCGCAAGACAACAAATGAGAAGACCAACTCCTAGACACATAATAATTCGCCTAAATAAAGTAGGCACAAAAGAAAAAATCCTAAAGGCAGCAAGAGAAAAAGGCCAGATCACCCACCATGGAAGACCAATCAGAATAGCAGCAGATTTATCTGCAGAAACCCTGCAGGCTAGGAGAGCTTGGAGCCCTATCTTCAAAGTCCTAAAGGATAAACAATTTCAACCAAGAATAACCTACCCAGCCAAGCTAAGCTTCATCAGTGAGGGAGAATTAAAATCTTTCCCAGATATCCAATCCCTAAGAACTTATGCAGCCACAAAACCATCTCTACATGAAACACTTAAGAAAGTACTAAACACAGAAGAAAAAGAAAAAAGAACAACGTTCTTCACAAGAGTACAGGGAAAT
>NW_007188378.1:0-994 GCF_000164805.1 Carlito syrichta
TGAGACAAACAGAGAATTCTTCCACAAAGAATTATCACCAATTTTATACAATATGAGTATATTCCAGAAAATAGAAAAGCAAAGACTCATACCCACTCATTCTATGAGAATAGTATTACCCTAATGTTGGGAGCTGGCCATGGAGGCCCACTGAACTTTAGGAATCAGGAAGGGCTGTTGACCCCGAGACCACTAGGATGTGTTTGGGAGCTATTGACCCCATTTCCTCCCCCTTTCTACTCAGCACTAACCAGACTAAGCTACTGTGAGCTCAAAACATAGAAACTCTGAGATCGGGATGAACACAAGCTAACTATAGAAGCTCATTGCTCCCATTCTTCCACAAACTGCAGTTTTGGCTTTCACACAACTTATAATTCAAACTTGTGTCACATCTAAGAGCCTTGGTATTGGTCACAGGCTTCTGGGTCATGATCTTAGGATTCATTGAAGGTGCAAATTGTAGATATAGTTTTAGAAGACAGCCGTTTTGCTGAAAGAATGCGGCTAGATTACTTGCAAGTAGCCCACTGTGAACTTTGAACTGGGCCACATTCCAAACATTCTGGGATGGGCCAATTTCATTTGTAAAGTACATAATTAAGCTTCTATAGAATTGTTTAACTTGGCATAAATCAATCAGCTTAGGATGAAAAAGGTTTATAGAATATGTCAGTCACGGATTAGGGTATTCTTTGTTATGGGATTTTAAGACTATATGAAAAAGGGTTTAAAGGCAACCATTGATTAAGTTTTCATGGATTAAGGTTACTTGTGGTGGGGGACGCCCCTCCCACATCTGACTTTGTGTATAAAAGACCCGTTGTAATTCCTAATGACACACATCGCTTCTGCACTAGACTGGAGTCCAGTCTCTTTCTTTCTCTTCTTCCCCCCAATCACCGACGCCATCTCCAACTTTGGGGTACCCTGAACCCGGCTGGAGCAGGACTCCAGCACGCTAATATCAAAACCAGATAAAGACATCAAAGAA
>NW_007188379.1:0-511 GCF_000164805.1 Carlito syrichta
AAAAAGCTGGTTACATCAGATGGGTAGCCAGCTGGCTAACTAGTTATTTCAGCTAGTTACATCAGCTGACTAGCCAGGTAGTTAGGGAATTAAGTCAGATGGCTAGCTAGCTTGCTAGCCAGCTAAGTCATCTAGTTAAGACTGCTGACTTGTGATTTTGCAATCTAGGTAGCTAGCTAGTTTTGTCAGCTGTCTAGCCAGGTGGCTAGCTAGCTAAGTCATCTAGTTAAGTCAGTTGAGAAGGCAGCTGTCTAGTTATATAGCTTGCTAATTAAGTCAGCTGGCTAGACAGTTCGCTAGCAAGTAAGTCACCTAGTTAATTCAACTGGATAGCCAGGTGGCTAGCTGTGGAGCAAGCTAGTTAATTCAACTGGATATAAAGCAAGTCAGTTAGTTAAGACAGCTAGTTCAGTCAGCTGGCTAGCTAGTTATGTCAGCTAGTTAAATCAGCTGGCTATCCCTTGTGGATAGAGAGGTAGAGAGTTAAGTTAAGTCACCTGACTAGCCGCCT
>NW_007188380.1:0-1051 GCF_000164805.1 Carlito syrichta
CGTCACCTAGTTAATTCAACTGGATAGCCAGGTGGCTAGCTATGTAGCAAGCTAGTTAATTCAATTGGATATAAAGCAAGTCAGTTAGTTAAGACAGCTAGTTCAGTCAGCTGGCTAGCTAGGTATGTCAGCTAGTTAAATCAGCTGGCTATCCATGTGGATAGAGAGGTAGAGAGTTAGTTAAGTCACCTGACTAGTCGCCTGGATATCTAGTTAAGTCAGCTAGTATTGTCACATTGCTGTCCAGCTACCTAGCTAATTAATCAACTAGTTAAGTAAGCTGTCTAACCAGCTGGCTACCTATTTAAGACACCTCGTTAAGTCAGTTGGCTAACTAGCTCACTAGCTAGTTAAAAAGCTAGTAAATTCAGATGGCTAGAAAGCTGATTAGCTAGTTATTTCAGCTAGTTAAGGCAGCTTGCTATCTAGGTAGATAGCTAGTTAAGTCAGCTAGTTATATTGCCTAGCTAGCTAGTTAAGTCAGTAAGTGAAGTCACCTAGCTTTGTATTAGCTAGCTAGTTAGTTATTTCTTCTAGTAAAGTCAGCTAGCTAGCTGTGTAGCTAGCTAGTTAAGCCAGCTAGTAAAGTCAGCTGGCTAGCCAGCTGCTTTGCTGGGTAGCTAGCTTGTTAAGTCAGCTGGCTAGCCAGCTGGTTAGCTACTTAATTCACCTATTTAAGTCAGGTCGCTAGCCAGTTGTTAGCCAGTTAACTTGGTATTAAATTAGCAGGCAAGCCAGCGAGATACGTAGGTATCTAGCTATTTAAGTCAGCTGGTTAGCCCCCGGTCTAGGTAGTGATGTCTGCTAGTTAAGTCAGCTGGCTAGTCAGCTGGCTATCTAGTTATGTCAGCTAGTTGAGTCAGCTGGCTAGTCAGCTGGCTAACTGGTTAAGTCAGCTAGTTATTTCAAGTGGCTCGCCAACTGGCTAACTAGGTAGCTTGCTAGTTACATCAGCTGGTTAGCCACCTGGCTAGTTTAAGTCAGGTAATTAAGTCAGCTGGCTAACAATTGGTTAGTTAGGTAGCTAGGTAACTAAGTTCATCTGGCTAGC
>NW_007188381.1:0-1299 GCF_000164805.1 Carlito syrichta
CACACATATATCTACACATATGTATGTAAAGCACAAACAATAATTTTACATATTATTCTGAGAGAATAAATTTTTTACTTACCCTTTACACTGCAGATATAATCTTTGATAGTCTAATTACAGGGTTTTATACAAGATGATTGCATTCACAGTTCAATGAATGCTGTTAACAGCTTAAGCCAAGTGAGCATCTGATTGGAACCAAGAGAATACTGCTTTCTACATTCCTAATGATTTCTATTTCAATTGTATGGTTTTTGTTTCACAGTTCTTATTATTACTATCAACATTTTCATTTTTCCCATGTTATAATAAAACACAAGAAAATGTTCAGTTATTTTGCATATACTGACATTCTTTGGACTGGAAAGCAGCCTTATTAGATATGACATGTGAGCTGTGCTTATCATTAAAATGTTCAGACACTAAATTAGAAGATCTGCAAATGTTGACAACTAGGATATCCACAATATTTAATAATTTCATGCAAAATTATAATGTAAGGTTTTCCAGGTAAATTACAATAAAATACAGTAATATTTTATTAAAAATATTGGACTTGGAATAAATAATTGTAGAACTGAAAAATGAAACTTCTACTGAAAGCTGAGTTTTATCTTCGAAATTTGACCTTGTTACACTTCAGATTTCTTTTTTTTGAGTTGTGTAACCTTTTATTAGCAACTAAAATAGGAGGTATCTGTTGTACAACACGGTAGTCATTGACTATAACTGGAGATTTATTATATTCTAGTACAGATCATTTATCAATGCAATTTATTTATTAAAAAGCTTCCACTTTTTGTTTGATGTGTACAATGTGCAAAACTATTCTGAAAGCGGAATATATGTGCAAAAGTCTGCAAAGAGTGCAAATTTAGGATATGAAAAATGCTTTAAAAGTTACTTTCAAAAAGCGACCTGCCACAAATGGGCTTTACACTGTCATCTTTTTTTTAATCAGATCTGAAACCGCAAACTAATAGAACTTTCTTCTCTTCTTTTCTAGTAGGTGTAGTCCTTCCTTAATTTCAACTCATTAAAAAATGCTTTATAGTCTAGGGCAGTGGAAGGAAGCCTGGTTCAAATTTCTTAAAATCTTCAGTCTCATAAAACCTCGGGCTCTCCTCCCTCTAAGATTCTGTGTTTTAAATAACCTCTTGGAGCCACTAACAGCTTTAACAATACACAGCTTCAGGCCTAAATTCTTCTGTCAGTGGGAGGCCCCTTTTTGAAAAGCCCCTGAAGGAATTAACTACTTACCTCATCACCCTTCTCTGGGTCTGTTTTCAAGTCTTT
>NW_007188382.1:0-841 GCF_000164805.1 Carlito syrichta
ACCTTCCCTTTGTAACATTTAGTAGCCTTAACAAATCCTTCTTCTCCTGTGGAAACCTTCCTCATCTTGCTATTCAGACGACTGGAACCATCAGTGGGACTGTTTCCTCATAGTATCCAGCTCAAGTTTTGGTTAAAAAAAGAGAAAAGATAGTAGTGAATTGAAGAAAAGGGAACACATGGCACGTCTTTTAAAATCAAGTCTGCAGCAATTCAGGGGTGTAGAAGAGAGGACAGGGACAGCAACAAAGAGTAGATTGCCCATTATGTCTTTGCTTCTAAAGTTAAGATGCTGGACTCTAGCATCCAGTGGTTGTGGAAGAAAAACATGACAGAACTCAGGTCCCAGATATGAGTATGCTGTAGGAGGATAGAGAAGACAGTTTTCCTGATTCTCTAGAAGCAGCTTTGGAGCTACTTGGCTTTAGCCAAAAGGCTTTTTAGTGTTAGATGGAAAACTGAATTGAGACTACTAGAACCTAGCTGGGAGGGAAGGAGGCCAATCCAGGAGTAAAGGCATCAGGAAGAGGATAGAGCCAGGTCGTGTATATGGCCAGTTCTCCAGGTGATAACTAGTCATGGGTCTTATAATTTTCAGGCACAACTTGGATTGTTTGATTTGTCAGTTAACCTATGAGCCGGACATGGTGGCGGGCATCTACAGTACCTTCCAGCTACTTGGAAGACTGAGGCAGAAGGATGGCCTGAGTCCACCAGTTGTAGACTGCGATGACCATGAGCAACTCACTGCACTCTAGCATGAGTGACAAGAGTGAGAATCCAACCCAAAAAAGAAGCAAGATGCCTACAACTCCAAACACCCTGTTTATATGACAAATGCC
>NW_007188383.1:0-820 GCF_000164805.1 Carlito syrichta
AAAACATGACAAAACTCAGGTCCCAGTTATGAGTATGCTGTAGGAGGATAGAGAAGACAGTTTTCCTGATTCTCTAGAAGCAGCTTTGGAGCTACTTGGCTTTAGCCAAAAGGCTTTTTAGTGTTAGATGGAAAACTGAATTGAGACTACTAGAACCTAGCTGGGAGGGAAGGAGGCCAATCCAGGAGTAAAGGCATCAGGAAGAGGATAGAGCCAGGTCGTGTATATGGCCAGTTCTCCAGGTGATAACTAGTCATGGGTCTTATAATTTTCAGGCACAACTTGGATTGTTTGATTTGTCAGTTAACCTATGAGCCGGACATGGTGGTGGGCATCTACAGTACCTTCCAGCTACTTGGAAGACTGAGGCAGAAGGATGGCCTGAGTCCACCAGTTGTAGACTGCGATGACCATGAGCAACTCACTGCACTCTAGCATGAGTGACAAGAGTGAGAATCCAACCCAAAAAAGAAGCAAGATGCCTACAACTCCAAACACCCTGTTTATATGACAAATGCCTCAAGACCTGGTCTTGACTGCAAATGGTATGCTCTAGAACTACTCAAACTCTGAGGAAACTGAAACGCTGGCCCCCTCTTGCCTGTGATGAGACCTCTTGGAAGCTGTTGGCTCAGTCTTGGTCCCTCATTCACCAGAATTTCCCCAAATCTCTGCATCTGGCTCTGGCTTCTGCCAGTTCTGTTCAATCCTTGCTTCCTCAATGGCTAGGGCATACATAGATGTTTCTGACTTCTTCATGAAACTATTTCCTCCCGATGGCGCTGTTGCTTAAGACGAAGCTAACTGGCCTGTCTGTCTC
>NW_007188384.1:0-1387 GCF_000164805.1 Carlito syrichta
CTTTGTTTCTGTGAGAGATCACTCAGTATTAGAAACTCTAATTCCATTCAGGTTGCTGCAAAATTCATGATTTTGTTCTTTTTTATGGCTTCATAATAGTCTATTGTGTATATGTACCACATTTTTTTAATCCAGTCCTCTTTTGGTGGACAGCATGGTTGGTTCCATGATCTTGCTATTGTGAACAATGCTGTGATACATGTGCAGGTATCTTTTTTATAGAGTGATTTGAGTTCTTCAGGGTATATTCCCACTAGGGGGATTGCAGGGTCTCATGGAAGATCAATTTTTAGAGCTTTTAGGAATCACCACACTGATTTCCACAGAGGCTGTACTAGTTTACACTCCCACCAACAGTGTAGAAGTGTTCCCTTTTTGCCACATCCTCTCCAGCAACTGTTATTTTTTGAGTTATTGATAATGGCCATTCTGACTGGAGTTAGGTGGTATCTCAGTGTAGTTTTAATTTGCATCTCCTTGATGACTAGTGAGGTTGAACATTTCTTCCTCTGAGGCAGCAGTAATGCTTTTCAAACATGCTTTGAAAATGTGTTTTAGTATTGACCTAAACTATACATTTGGCAGCCTGCATTTGGCTTTTGGCCCTCCAGGTTATGAAATTGTCAATTGACAGGGTTTGCACTGGTTCCTTTGTGCACTGTGTGGAGGTCTCTGGTCAATAGAACAGAGTTTTCTTCACCAATCCAGAGCAACCTGGGCTCTGATATCAACTCTCTGTAAGAAAGAAAAATGAGTAGTTTCTCATTGGCTTTATTTCTATGGTCAAAATGATGCCTTGTCCTGCCCCTATGATGGAGACAGTATAGATTTATTTTCCCTGCCACTGAAATCTGCACCCTGGCAGATGTAGAAAGGTAAAGTTTCAAAATGGAAAAACTTCTTGATCTCTGTGATATTTGTGTCAGGTTTTCAAGAATGTAATACTCACTAAGAAATTTGCAAATCTAAGTAGAGATTATTTTATATGGCTTAATGTTTCTTTAAGCCATATGTCAATACAAGGACACAGAAAAATAAATCAATGTTACCTGATACAGCTACCTGTCTGTGCTGACTGAGAACAAATGTGTTCTCCTTTATTCGGTTTATAGCAGGAGTCAGCAGACTTGTCAACCTAAAAGGAAGAAACTGAGGCAAAGTTAATATAAATAGAGAGTTTATTTGGGCCAGGCTTGAGGATTGCCACCCAGGGGCATAGATTCAAGTTGTCCTGAATGCACACTCCAATTAGTAGCAGGTAAAGTGGACTTTTAAAGGCAATAAAAGGGGGACAGGCTGATACAAAATTTCTTGTCAGGAATTCTCATTAGTTTACAGAAAGAGCATTGATTAGTGATTGGTTATCCATTGTTTAGGCTATAGGATG
>NW_007188385.1:0-845 GCF_000164805.1 Carlito syrichta
AATTAGTAGCAGGTAAAGTGGACTTTTAAAGGCAATAAAAGGGGGACAGGCTGATACAAAATTTCTGTCAGGAATTCTCATTAGTTTACAGAAAGAGCATTGATTAGTGATTGGTTATCCATTGTTTAGGCTATAGGATGTGGGTTATGATTTCAGGTATGGAATTATAACATTAATTTATAACCACTTGTGGCAATAGCAAGCAGTTTCAAGAGATGCACACATAACACAAAGAGGGAAGCAGAACGGGCAGTGATCTCATTTCATTGTCCCTCTGGGCCTGATAATTGCTGCATTTCTTAGATAAAAGTTCTTTCTCACTCTGTATGACTCATGAGCCAAATCTGGACTACTGCATATTTTTAATAAACAGATTTTATTAGAACACAGCTACACCCATTTATTTACATAGTGTGAATAGTTTTTGGGACTGTGGGCAAGTTATTGTACTAGGATACTAAGGATTAGAATATTAAATGAGCTAATATATTTATAATCCCATGTCTCACAAATATTGTGGGCAGGTCCATATCAAACACTTAGCACAGTGCCTGGAACATAGGAAGTGGTCAGTAAACACACAAATATAGAACAGCTCATTGTTTTTATTGTTAGCTTCCTTATTCCAGTCTTATGTCGCTTTGTGGACATTACTCTGAAGTTGTTGGAATCCAGGTGTTTTCCTTCCCCACTGTTCTGCCAGATGACAGTTCTGTTTCCTACCAGGAGGTAGTAAATGACTACTGAGATTTCATGAATGGAATAGCTGGGAAGAAAGTAGGTGATGCTGTGAGATAAGGTGTGAGGAACACAGGAAGCAATCAAGTCAAAACCTTACAGCAGGG
>NW_007188386.1:0-688 GCF_000164805.1 Carlito syrichta
CAGCTAACTCTTCTGACGACTCATCAGCCAACAAGTAAACTCACCTAGCTAACTCGTTAAACAACTAGTTAAGTCAGCAAGTTAACTCATTTACCAACTAGTTAAAAGAGGTAGCTAACTTGTTAACCAACTGGTTAAGTCAACTAGCTATCGTGTTAGCCAACTAGTTAAGTCAGCTAGCTAAGTCAGCTAGCTAATCATCTAGCTAAATAAATCAGCTAGGTAAGTCAGCTATCTCACTAGTTAGCTAACTATTTAAGTCAGGTACTTAAGTCTGTTAACTAACTAGTTAGCTAATTAGATAAGTCAACTAGTTATTCAGCTAATTAAATTGTTAGCTAACTATTTAATTCAGGTAGTTAATTCAACTAGCTAACTAGTTGAGTTGGCCCATTAAATCAGCTACCTAAGTAGTTAAGTCACCTACCTAATTCAGCTAGTTAAGTCAGCTTTCAAATTAAGTTAGCTGGTTAAGACAACTAGCTAGGTATTTAGCTACAGGGTTAAGTCAGCAGGTTAATCAGGAAGTTAGCTAGTTAACTAACTGTTAAGTCAGCTGGTTGTGGCAACTAGCTAGCTAGTAAGCAAACAGGTTGAGTCAGCTGGTTGAGTAGGCTTGCTAGCTAGTTAGCTAATGAGTTAAGTCAGCTGGATGAGTCAGCTAGCTAGTTAACTAATGAGATAAGTC
>NW_007188387.1:0-872 GCF_000164805.1 Carlito syrichta
TCAGCTCATGTCATTATGACTGGTGGTGAGTAGGATGGTGATATTCTTTCACCAAACTGTGAATACTAAAACAGTACAGAACTGGATCAACCAACTTATGAGACTTGAAGTAAGGAATTAGAATTCTCACTTGCTTCCCAATATCTCTAAGTCAGAAATCTCAAATGCTTCTCTCTTGTTTTCCTGCTCTTGATACTGAAGCCCTGACATTTAGAAAGGAGAAAGAAGATAAAGAGATGCTTTATCCCCAAAAAAGTGTGTTTGGTTTTTCTTTTTTAGTAGCACCCTGATATACTAGACTAGAGCTCATTGAGGGCAGAGCTTGTATTTTGTTCACAATTATATTTTTAGTGCCTAGACTATTACCAGCTACATAAGATAATGATTGAATAAATAACTGAATAAGCATATGGGCTATATTTATTTGGGTCTATATTAATTCTTCTGATAGTATTAGTTTCTGTCTAATGTAGGATTTCTCTACACAAACTTGCTTTGTTCTTAAGATATTCGGTGATAATTTGGAGTTATCTTTGGAAACAGGCATAATTCAACTAAAATGCACATGCAATAATGGATACAAACTAAAAATTTATGTTCTTTGAGTTGAATTGGCAGGCTGGAAGTATCTCTGTGGATGCATAGATGTTGTAAGGGACCATGTTGCACAAAGCCAAGGGTCCGTGCTGCATCAAGCCATAGAGATATAATCCCAATAAGCAACGGTCCACTCAGATTATATGTGAACTCATGCTGTTTACCAGAAAGCTGGGGCAGGGTCAGCAAGAGAATGGTATCAATACAGATTGTCTATGATGAGCTCCAAGCTGTGAAGCTCAGAGTCAGTGTGTGGGTAGATTTTCCAAAGTGGA
>NW_007188388.1:0-795 GCF_000164805.1 Carlito syrichta
CCAGCTGATTTAACTAGCTGACATAACTAAGTAGCCATCTGGCTAGCTAGCATACTTAACTAGCTACCTACCTACATAGCTTAACTAGCTATCAAGCTAGACAGCTTGATAGCCAGCTAACTTAACTAGCTGAAATAGCTAGATAGCCTGATGGCTTATCAACACTCTTAACTAGCTACCTACCTACGTAGACCTCTAGCTTGACAACTGATTTAACTACCTAACTACCTAGCTAACCTGCTGGCCAGCGAACTGACTTAACTATGTGACTTAACTAGCTAGCCAACTTCCTAGCCAGCTGATTTAACTAGCTAGGTATCCTGCTACGTAGCTGGCTAGCCAGGTGACTGAACTAACTTAATTAACTAGATAGATACCTAGCTAACCAGCTGACTTAACTAGCTGACTTAACCAGCAAGATACCTAGCTAGCCAGCTATCCAGCCAGCTGATTTAACTAGATGAATTAACTAGCTAGCCTGCTGGCTGGCCCACTGACTTAACTTGATGTCTTAACTAGCAAGCCAGCTGCCTGGCCAACTGAATTAACTAGCTGAATTAACCAGATAGCCAGCTGGTTAGCCAGCTCACTTATCAATTTAGCTACCTAACTTGCCAACTGGGAAGCCAGCTTAATTAACTAGCTTTTTTAAATAGCTGGCCAGATGGCTATCCAGCTGACTTAACAAGCTTGTTACCTAGCTACCCAGCTGGCAAGCCAGTTGACATAACTAGTTGACCTAACCTGCTAGCAAGCTGTCTATCCAGCTGACTAAACTAGTTGAGTTAACTAATT
>NW_007188389.1:0-805 GCF_000164805.1 Carlito syrichta
TCAGCCTGGGCAACTTGGCGAGGCCTCATCTCTACAATAAATTTTTTAAAAATTACCCAGGTGTGGTGGCATGTGCCTGTGGTTCCAGTTACTTGAAAGGCTGAGGCAGAAGGATTACCTGAGCCCACTAGATCAAGGTTGTGGTGGTCATGAGTCTGCCACTGCATTCCAGACTGGGTGTCGGAGTGGGACTCCAACTAAAAAAAAAAAATCTATTGGAATTTACATTTTTAAAAGTTACTGGAACTAAATGCTTGAACTAATAATATCAAGAATATAGGATAAATATTAAAAATCAATGGTATTTTATACTCTAGCAACAATTAGAAATTTAATTTTCAAAGTATTTTTCACAGTAGCATAAAAATATGAAATATGTAAGAGATCTGACAAAAATTTGTCAAAAACATGCAATGTTTGTGCACTGCAAACTGCAAAGCATTGCTGAAAGAACTTAAAGAGATCCTAAAAAGTGGAAAAATATACTTTATTCACAAGTCAGCATATTTAATATTTTTAACGTTTCCAATTTTTATGAAAAAATGAATGTAACAAATAGCTATAAATTAAACAAAATGTGTGCAACTTATATAATGAATACTACAAATGACCGATGATCAATCAGAGAAGGTCTACATAATTGGAGAATCACATTATGTACATGAATCAAATGATACAACATCGTAAAAAAAAATCATCACCAAAACAATCTATGAGTTAAATTCTATGCCTATCAGAATTCTAGCAGGTTTTATTTAGGATTTGTCAAACAATTTTAAAATTTCATATGAAAATGCAAAATATC
>NW_007188390.1:0-1335 GCF_000164805.1 Carlito syrichta
CCACCGCAGGCTAGACCTGCTGGGCTACGGCGATCCTTCCGCCCCAGACTTCCGAGTAGCTGGAATTATAGGTACCCGCTACCACACCCGGTTAATTCTTTTTGATTTATTTTAGAGATAGGGTCTCACCTGCCCAGGTGGGTCTCGAATCCGCAGGCTCAGGCAATTCACTCACCTCAGACTCTCACAGGCGCGGGATTACAAGCTGAGCCACCAAGCCCGGCTGAGAATTTATTGTTTTGAGTTGGAGTCTTTTTCAGTAGCCCAGGCTGCAGTGCAGTGGCACTCTCATGGTCACCCCGTGTCAACCTGCTGAGCTATGGTGATCCTGCTGCCTCAGCCTTCAAGGTACACAGAACTACAGGTGCCCTACCACCCCTGGCTAATTTTTAAATTTTATTGTAGACAGCAGGTCACGCCAATTTGCCTGGGGTGTTCTCAAACCCTCAGGCAGAGGCAGTCCAGTCGCCTTGGCCTCCGAAACTGCTGGGATGACAGGCGGCACTACTGAGCCCGCCCTCAGCTGAGAATGAAAAAATAACACATCAAGGGGATATTAATTGGCATTAAATAAATGAATAAGCAGTAGGAAGATGAGCTTTTAAAAATATCACAGTTCTCTCTAAAATTCAAATATGTTTAGAATGGATCATATTTAATTGTATATATTGTTTCTCCAGAGGCTCGCTAGTAGCTAAAAAAAGAAATACAAAGAAAACAAAAGGGATGTGGAGTTTGCTGGACAGACACTACCATGTGCATTTCAAAGTGGTATTCTTAAAGTCGTGAATAACTGACCTTTTGACCCCAAACAGTAAGGAAAGCATGCACTCTCCCTGCCACATGGAAATCTTGGAAATGATTCTAGTAATTTACACTCATACTTTTGATAACTTTTGTAGATTAGGTGTATGATATTAATTTAATGATTTTGCTTTTTATTGCACATACTATTTGGAATCCCACCTCCCTGTCATTTACAATCCCATGCCATTGGGTTTTATCCTCCTAGTTTTATATTGGGTGCTAACTCTGAATACAAAAGGAAAACAGTAAAATAGTTTCTCAAAAAATTAAAAACAAAGCTATTATTTGATCCAGAAATCCCACATTAGGGTATATATATATATATGCATATATATGTATATACATATGTATATACATATGTATATACATATATATGCATATATATATATTCAAAAAATAAAATAAAATCAGTACCTAAAAGCAATATCAGCACTCGTACACTCATTGCAGCTTTATTTTCAATAGTAAAGACTTGGAAATAATCTAAGTGTCCACCAATGAATGAACCAATAAAGAACATGCAACAGA
>NW_007188391.1:0-1004 GCF_000164805.1 Carlito syrichta
ATCATATTTTAATTGTATATATTGTTCTCCAGAGGCTCGCTAGTAGCTAAAAAAAGAAATACAAAGAAAACAAAAGGGATGTGGAGTTTGCTGGACAGACACTACCATGTGCATTTCAAAGTGGTATCTTAAAGTCGTGAACAACTGACCTTTTGACCCCAAACAGTAAGGAAAGCATGCACTCTCCCTGCCACATGGAAATATTGGAAATGATTCTAGTAATTTACACTCATACTTTTGATAACTTTTGTAGATTAGGTGTATGATATTAATTTAATGATTTTGCTTTTTATTGCACATACTATTTGGGATCCCACCTCCCTGTCATTTACAATCCCATGCCATTGGGTTTTATCCTCCTAGTTTTATATTGGGTGCTAACTCTGAATACCAAAGGAAAACAGTAAAATAGTTTCTCAAAAAATTAAAAACAAAGCTATTATTTGATCCAGAAATCCCACATTAGGGTATATATATATATATACATATATATGTATATACATATGTATATACATATGTATATACATATATATGCATATATATATTCAAAAAATAAAATAAAATCAGTACCTAAAAGCAATATCAGCACTCGTACACTCATTGCAGCTTTATTTTCAATAGTAAAGACTTGGAAATAATCTAAGTGTCCACCAATGAATGAACCAATAAAGAACATGCAACACATATATGCACGGGAGCGCGTGCGTGCGCGCACACACACAGTGGAAAACTGTTTAGCATAGATTTTAAAAATAAGAAAATATTTTCTTATGTGTGATTACGTGGGTGAACCTGCAGGACATCATACTAAGTAAAAAATGAAAGAAAAAGCTAAAATTATAGAAGAAAAGGATAGAATGGTGATTGCCAGCAGCTGGTGGAGAGGCATAGGAATGGGAAGATGTTCTTCAAATGTGCTCACTCATCAGTGGACCTTGGACAACTACTTTAATACTATAAGAAAATGATTGAGAGTAGCATGAAACTGGGGAAGGTAGTGGGGC
>NW_007188392.1:0-740 GCF_000164805.1 Carlito syrichta
CTCACGCATATATGCATATAAACTTGTAATATAATAAAATTTAGTTTAAAGACCTTAAGAGAAAGTATGAAGTGTATAACATAACACTTCTGGGAGTTTCAGCCTCAGGCAGTCAAACACCAAGGCAGTATTTTTTGAACTGAAGATATTCTGGGGAGGGGCATCCACACAGAAGGCAAGTACTCATTATTCTAGTTTCTTCTGGAAGTAGTATCCTTATTTATCTTATTTTAAACACATATTTAAAGTCATATTTATTTGCTTCTAAATCTCTATTTTCCATGAGATCTTGCTCTTGCTAAGTGGGTTTTTCTCAAGGCATTTTTCAAAAGCATAAACCCCTAAGTTGATGAATAGTATTCTGGTATGTCATTAAACAAAATGTATGGATACCTTGGGGCTTAATAATATAATTTAATGTAATAAAAATAAAGTTTACTGGAAGAATAAAATGAAACAATTAACAAATCTCCCTAGTGTCCCTCAATTTGTGATTAAAGAACAATGCAATTTGTCCCTTTAGCAATTATTTCAAAAGACCAAACTTGTGAAAATTAAAAGTTGTTATTAATAGAATGAGTCATTTTTTCACTCACTGAAGCAGGTAAAAGTACATGACATATTAAGTAATATAATTATCTTTTCCTTTTCATTTTATGCATAACACCCACTAAATACCAAACATTGGAGAAAAAACTTTTAATTAGTTTAAATACATTTAGGATTATCGGTGTTTTAAA
>NW_007188393.1:0-921 GCF_000164805.1 Carlito syrichta
TTAAAGTCATATTTATTTGCTTCTAAATCTCTATTTTCCATGAGATCTTGCTCTTGCTAAGTGGGTTTTTCTCGAGGCATTTTTCAAAAGCATAAACCCCTAAGTTGATGAATAGTATTCTGGTATGTCATTAAACAAAATGTATGGATACCTTGGGGCTTAATAATATAATTTAATGTAATAAAAATAAAGTTTACTGGAAGAATAAAATGAAACAATTAACAAATCTCCCTAGTGTCCCTCAATTTGTGATTAAAGAACAATGCAATTTGTCCCTTTAGCAATTATTTCAAAAGACCAAACTTGTGAAAATTAAAAGTTGTTATTAATAGAATGAGTCATTTTTTCACTCACTGAAGCAGGTAAAAGTACACGACATATTAAGTAATATAATTATCTTTTCCTTTTCATTTTATGCATAACACCAACTAAACACCAAAAATTGGGAGAAAAAACTTTTAAATTAGTTTAAATACATTTAGGGATTATCGGTGTTTTAAAACTATTAAGGATTATTTCATTTCCAACACAACAAATAGCAAGTCACTCAATGACTCCCAAGTAGTATATCGCTAATTAAAAATAAATTACACAAGCAAACAAGCAGCAGCAGCCATTGGCAAAAACAAAACAAAACAAAAGAAACAAAAACTCATCTTAATTTTTTCTTCAATGTTACATTGAAAAGAAATGATCACCAAATAAAATAATAGCATTTATATTCTTGACTTTTTAAAGTTCTTGGACATGAAGACATCTAAATTTGATTTCCAGAAACTGCTACACAGTCCTAACTTCATTGTCACTAGTCCTTTACTTAAAATGTAATTGTACAAGATAGTGGTTGAGATATTCCCATAAGTAGCATAAGCAGTCAGTTTACATTCTGGTTTATATGGAACACCTCAGTTTTATGACTGC
>NW_007188394.1:0-839 GCF_000164805.1 Carlito syrichta
TTTCAAAGACCAAACTTGTGAAAATTAAAAAGTTGTTATTAATAGAATGAGTCATTTTTTCACTCACTGAAGCAGGTAAAAGTACACGACATATTAAGTAATATAATTATCTTTTCCTTTTCATTTTATGCATAATACCAACTAAACACCAAAAATTGGGAGAAAAATCTTTTAAATTAGTTTAAATACATTTAGGGATTATCGGTGTTTTAAAACTATTAAGGATTATTTCATTTCCAACACAACAAATAGCAAGTCACTCAATGACTCCCAAGTAGTATATCGCTAATTAAAAATAAATTACACAAGCAAACAAGCAGCAGCAGCCATTGGCAAAAACAAAACAAAACAAAAAGAAACAAAAACTCATCTTAATTTTTTCTTCAATGTTACATTGAAAAGAAATGATCACCAAATAAAATAATAGCATTTATATTCTTGACTTTTTAAAATTCTTGGACATGAAGACATCTAAATTTGATTTCCAGAAACTGCTACACAGTCCTAACTTCATTGTCACTAGTCCTTTACTTAAAATGTAATTGTACAAGATAGTGGTTGAGATATTCCCATAAAGTAGCATAAGCAGTCAGTTTACATTCTGGTTTATATGGAACAACCTCAGTTTATGACTGCCTTCCCAATTTGGAAGATAAAATAGTTGGTCGCTCTTTTTCTACTATGAGCTCAGACTCTCTGATTCTGTGACAAACTTCCTACTTAGGCAAATAAACAAGAATTTAGGAGCTTGGTGGAAATGGAAACAAAGTTTTTATAATTGGACCAGCAGAAATGGTCAATTTTTCCTACTCTTTACCAGTTCACATCTCTTTAGCCTG
>NW_007188395.1:0-798 GCF_000164805.1 Carlito syrichta
CCACACCTCTCTCCCCAGGTCACACTCAATACCCACAAAACCAAACACTCTCTGCCCTCTTTACCATCCCCCCAAAGAGTCAGTTAAGGGCTTCTTCTCACATTCCCAATGTGAAGAAGGGTGCCACCATTCATTCTACACTCAAGTTGACACCACCTGTTATCCTTCAACACGGCAGGTTCCTTCATGTGCCACATCAAGTCCCCAATGTGTCCATTTTACCCCTAGGCATCTCTCCATGATGCTTACTCCTTCCAATCACTATCAGGAACCCCTAACCAAACACCCCAATGGCCTGGATAACCACCACTTCCTCTCTCTGGACTCTCCACATCCATTTTTGTCTGTCCAGTCAGTTATACACTCAATCGTATCAACACCAGCAGTGAGTTCTCTGATGTCTTCCCAGAGATCTTGAGATGAAGACCCAAGTCCTTCCCAAGGTGTGAGAGATCCTGCAGGGTCTGGCCTCTCACCTCTCTCTGGGTTCCAGCTGCCCTGGCCTCTGCCAGTTCTGGAGTATGCTCTACTTCTACCTGCCACCATATACCAACTCTGTCTGCAGCCCTCAGCTCCAAAGTTCCTTCCTCCAGGAAGCCTTTCCTGACTTCCCTAACCAGGCCAAACTCAACCCTATCTTTCATTCCCTGAATACTATACACCTTTCCTTCAGAGCAACTTAATATGTAGTCAGGTAATTATTCAAGTAATGTCTCAATTTCCATAAGGACAAGAATCAGGCCCTTTCATGCTCATCACTCCATACCTAGAACCAAGCACGCTACTGCTTGACTGAAA
>NW_007188396.1:0-1853 GCF_000164805.1 Carlito syrichta
CCATCCCCCCACAGAGTCAGTTAAGGGCTTCTTCTCACATTCCTAATGTGAAGAAGGGTGCCATCATTCATTCTACACTCAAGTTGACACCACCTGTTATCCTTCAACACGGCAGGTTCCTTCATGTGCCACATCAAGTCCCCAATGTGTCTATTTTACCCCTAGGCATCTCTCCATGACGCTTACTCCTTCCAATCACTATCAGGAACCCCTAACCAAACACCCCAATGGCCTGGATAACCGCCACTTCCTCTCTCTGGACTCTCCACATCCATTTTTGTCTGTCCAGTCAGTTATACACTCAATCGTATCAACACCATCAGTGAGTTCTCTGATGTCTTCCCAGAGATCTTGAGATGAAGACCCAAGTCCTTCCCAAGGTGTGAGAGATCCTGCAGGGTCTGGCCTCTCACCTCTCTCTGGGTTCCAGCTGCCCTGGCCTCTGCCAGTTCTGGAGTATGCTCTACTTCTACCTGCCACCATATACCAACTCTGTCTGCAGCCCTCAGCTCCAAAGTTCCTTCCTCCAGGAAGCCTTTCCTGACTTCCCTAACCAGGCCAAACTCAACCCTATCTTTCATTCCCTGAGTACTATACACCTTTCCTTCAGAGCAACTTAATATGTAGTCAGGTAATTATTCAAGTAATGTCTCAATTTCCATAAGGACAGGAATCAGGCCCTTTCATGCTCATCACTCCATACCTAGAACCAAGCACGCTACTGCTTGACTGAGAGGTGCTACAGAAAGAGGAGGGCAAGTGCTCCATTGGACCACTTGCCTTCATCAAAGATGAACCTCCCAGCTCTATAAATGAAAAGTGAAAAAAGCAGGAAAGTAAGGAGAAACCCTCCAACTTACATAGGGCTGCTTAGAGCTTGGTACTATTCACATGCAGCCACTTCCCCTGATGTCACCCACTAGGAAGAGTCCTACAGAGTGCAGGGAGAGCCACTGCCACAGGAGCACAAAGCTAAACCTCCTCCAGACCAAAAGGCCTGGAGAAGCAAGCTGGAAACAAGTTGACAGCTGGCCACAGCAACGAGTCCTCCCTTGGCCCCAGCACAGTCCCAAGCCTGGAGTTGAAACAGTTGAAGGACGAGTCCCCAGAGATCCCTCTTCCCTCTCCCTGTATCTGGGCAAACTGAAAATTCATACTACCAGAAACAGTGCTTGGAGAGGCACTTCCCCCTACTCACCATTTCCCCAAGTCTGTGTGGCGATTTTTCCACTATCTGCCTTCGTGTTGTTACTGATTCTCAAATCTAAGAGATGGACTGAGTTATTTTTAAATGGGTAGACTGAAAAGGCACCAAAAGCATTCTCACAGTCCAACACGTTCATCCCCAGAGCACTCTCATTTGGCCGGCCAGGAGAAACTCTGGCTCTGCAAAAGTCAAGCTGAAAGCAAATTTCATCCCTTCCCTTTTACCAAAAACAGCAAAAATGGTCTTACAAGAAGTTCAAGACTCTTTAGCATGAATTTAAACTTCTTTCTGAGGGCTAAGCATATTCCTACTCAAACCTTTGTGTTTTCAAGGATAACAGGAGAGGTAAGGAGAGCGAGGGAGCAGGAGCAGGAGAGAGCCAGGATATGTTCATTCTATTTTTAAACACTCGCCAAGTTTGGAGTAAAGGAACACTCTGATTCTGTACTCCCACCCCTATCACCTTCTGCTGAACACAAGAACCAGAACCTGCACGTATACACGGCACCGCTTCTGGATTTGGGGACTGCCGGGTGCCAGCACTCCAAGGACGGGCGAGCTCACCAGCCACTCCTCCGGAGACCCTGGTGGCCCTGCCTGGCGGGAGCCACGTGCAGGGAGCGGAGCATCAGAGCCCGCCTGTCCC
>NW_007188397.1:0-758 GCF_000164805.1 Carlito syrichta
CCGATCCCTCTTCTCTCTCCCCGTATCTGGGCAAACTGAAAATTCATACTACCAGAAACAGTGCTTGGAGAGGCACTTCCCTCTACTCACCATTTCCCTAAGTCTGTGTGGCGATTTTTCCACTATCTGCCTTCGTGTTGTTACTGATTCTCAAATCTAAGAGATGGACTGAGTTATTTTTAAATGAGTAGACTGAAAAGGCACCAAAAGCATTCTCACAGTCCAACACGTTCATCCCCAGAGCACTCTCATTTGGCCGGCCAGGAGAAACTCTGGCTCTGCAAAAGTCAAGCCGAAAGTAAATTTCATCCCTTCCCTTGTACCAAAAACAGCAAAAATGGTTTTACAAGAAGTTCAAGACTCTTTAGCATGAATTTAAACTTCTTTCTGAGGGCTAAGCATATTCCTATTCAAACCTTTGTGTTTTCAAGGATAACAGGAGAGGTAAGGAGAGCGAGGGAGCAGGAGCAGGAGAGAGCCAGGATATGTTCTTTCTATTTTTAAACACTCGCCAAGTTTGGAGTAAAGGAACACTCTGATTCTGTACTCCCACCCCTATCACCTTCTGCTGAACACAAGAACCAGAACCTGCACGTATACACGGCACCGCTTCTGGATTTGGGGACTGCCGGGTGCCAACACTCCAAGGACGGGCGAGCTCACCAGCCACTCCTCCAGAGACCTTGGTGGCCCTGCTTGGCGGGAGCCACGTGCAGGGAGCGGAGCATCAGAGCCCGACTGTCCCCTCCATCCGCCTG
>NW_007188398.1:0-753 GCF_000164805.1 Carlito syrichta
AATAAAGGCAGATGTTTTCCTATGATAACGAATGTATGTGTTCCTTTACAAGTGTAATTTTGAAAGTTGTGTCCTGTTTGTTTTTGCCAGGAATCTGGAGGAGGATAGAGAAGGTGGCATCTGTAAATTGCCAGAAATGTGGAGGCAAAAGAAGAGCACTTTATCATAGGTTCTGGATATCCTTGGGCTGAAATAATTAATCAAATAATTTGTTAAGGATAAAAATACAGTCTACCCTTGGATTAAAAATAGAAAAACTTTGTTGGTATAGGAAGAGAAAAGGTGTAGTTTGTCAGCAACAAGTTTGGAAAAGAATTAGGGAGTCCAGTTTGCTTACTGTACAGGATATTCTGTGTTTAAGAAGCCAAAACTCAGCACGGACCTTGGCTTTGATCTTGTCCTCCACTCAAGTCTCAGGGCATCCTGCAAGAGCTCAGGTCTCATGTGGTCCATCCCACAGAGCAGGGAACGTTCGGTGGTTGACCACCCCCTGGCCTATGATGGACTCTGGTTGAACATACTGGTTTTAGTTGAACTAATTTGTTATTGCCATTTTTATCTTTTGAATATTATATTTCCATTTGTTGGGTATTTTAAGACTGTTTTATTGGCTATTTTAGTTTCACTTTCTTTGACTCTGTTTTTGAAATAACAAGAATGAAAATAATGGTAAGGACCATCTACACACGAGTGCTCATTTTGGGAGCCTCATTCCACCGCTAGTTAGTATTGCAGCCTCCCACAGGAAATACC
>NW_007188399.1:0-842 GCF_000164805.1 Carlito syrichta
AAATAATTAATCAAATAATTGTAAGGATAAAAATACAGTCTACCCTTGGATAAAAATAGAAAAAACTTTGTTGGTATAGGAAGGGAAAAGGTGTAGTTTGTCAGCAACAAGTTTGGAAAAGAATTAGGGAGTCCAGTTTGCTTACTGTACAGGATATTCTGTGTTTAAGAAGCCAAAACTCAGCACGGACCTTGGCTTTGATCTTGTCCTCCACTCAAGTCTCAGGGCATCCTGCAAGAGCTCAGGTCTCATGTGGTCCATCCCACAGAGCAGGGAACGTTCGGTGGTTGACCACCCCCTGGCCTATGATGGACTCTGGTTGAACATACTGGTTTTAGTTGAACTAATTTGTTATTGCCATTTTTATCTTTTGAATATTATATTTCCATTTGTTGGGTATTTTAAGACTGTTTTATTGGCTATTTTAGTTTCACTTTCTTTGACTCTGTTTTTGAAATAACAAGAATGAAAATAATGGTAAGGACCATCTACACACGAAGTGCTCATTTTGGGAGCCTCATTCCACCGCTAGTTAGTATTGCAGCCTCCCACAGGAAATACCCTCATCTCTTCCAAAATCAGCAGATTGCAGTTAATACTCAACTCAGCCTATGGCACAAGACATGCCATGACAATTCACTGTCAAATATTTCCTTCTCTCTTTTTGCATGAAACAACCATTCCATGTTGTGAAAATAAGAAAGTAGTGGCAAGAAGGTACTTGAGAGATGTTAAATATTGCATTGGTTCTGGGCCTAATAGAGAGAGAGAGAGAGAGAGAGAAAGAGAGGGAGAGAAAGAGAGAGAAAGAGAGACAGAGAGAGAGAGAGAGGTGTCAAATG
>NW_007188400.1:0-857 GCF_000164805.1 Carlito syrichta
CGAGCCAACATCTATAGCTACCGAGGCCTGTAAAGGCCCATCTGGAAGATCGCCTCTGACATAGGATATCAGTTATACCTATAATATTGGCATGTGATTAGTGACCAGTGTGCATACATGGCAGTAAAATTTATAAGTAAATCTCTATACACCTGATGGAAAGTTGCACAGTAGAATTATTTTATATGACTTTGTCCCTTCTAAGTTGTACTTTTTTCTAGATTTTTTAAACTTCTATTTCCTTGTAGACTGGTTAGTCAGCTCTTGTTCCCAAAGGCAGTTTCTCCTAGGATTAAGATTAGAAACTAAATTATCATAATAGTTTTATTGCCCCGCCTCTAGCCAGGCAGGACGTTTTTCTAGTTTCGTTACATGCCGAAACTCTGTTTGCTTCAGCCCATGGTCATTGTCATGGTAACCGTGCAGCCCATTATCCAAGAGTGTGACAGCTATTTGATTTTTAGAATAGATTTGTTTGGATAAAACATACATTTAAGATGATACAATTTCCATCGAAAAGATTTAAACAGTAATAAGCATTCATAGAAAACTTTTAAGTTTTATTTAAGCTTTTAAGTTTCCTTTTCTCAGATTATGACTTTAGTTCCTGTTCCTGTAGGTCAATTTTAAGATCCTTTGATTAGTATACCGAAATTTTCCCAACGGTGCTGTTTTTGCTTCTAATATGACAATAGGAAATTTTACACATAACCATGTATTAATATACTAGGAAAAGAGATTTAAGTTTTGGGTTAAAGTCATCGTTTTATTAGAATAGAATGAGAATTATGGTGTTATGATTTTAAAACCATACATTAATGATAATTATAAGATTATTGATAAGGTATTAGCTTAAT
>NW_007188401.1:0-875 GCF_000164805.1 Carlito syrichta
GTTTGCTTCAGCCCATGGTCATTGTCATGGTAACCGTGCAGCCCATTATCCAAGAGTGTGACAGCTACTATTTGATTTTTAGAATAGATTTGTTTGGATAAAACACACATTTAAGATGATACAATTTCCATCGAAAAGATTTAAACAGTAATAAGCATTCATAGAAAACTTTTAAGTTTTGTTTAAGTTTTTAAGTTTCCTTTTCTCAGATTATGACTTTAGTTCCTGTTCCTGTAGGTCAATTTTAAGATCCTTTGATTAGTATACCGAAATTTTCCCAACGGTGCTGTTTTTGCTTCTAATATGACAATAGGAAATTTTACACATAACCATGTATTAATATACTAGGAAAAGAGATTTAAGTTTTGGGTTAAAGTCATCGTTTTATTAGAATAGAATGAGAATTATGGTGTTATGATTTTAAAAACCATACATTAATGATAATTATAAGATTTAATGATAAGGTATTAGCTTAATAGGATATAGCATAGTATTAAAGTCCAATCACTAGATCATATAAAAATTAAAGTAGACATATGAAACTCATATGAATTATAGTAAAGTTTGGTAGCTTAAGAATAAGTTTTAACTGTGTTATAAGGCATTATGTTAAATCATAATAGGATAATAGTATAACTAACAGTTAAGTCATTTAAGTAAACTTATAGATTATAGTATAGTGTTAAGTTGATAACATTAATCGTTAAAAATATTTGGAGTCAGTGAACTTGGATTGAACCTAGAGTTAGCTCAGAAAAGTTTTTTGTATTAATCAGAGTTTAGAACAAAGAGTATAATATGAATGATTTATTGAACACTATGGAAGACATTTTTGAACAATGAAATTGTGCACCTGTGACCTTGATGTGAGTTTT
>NW_007188402.1:0-1009 GCF_000164805.1 Carlito syrichta
ACATCTAAATTCAAGTCAGAATCAGGATTCAAATCGGAATTTAAAATCAGCTTTAGACCTCAAGGGCAGCTCACAACCTGCACTCATATAAGTTGCTAAGAATCAACTAGAAAGAGGTATTCCTAGCAAAACACAGAAGGAATAGCTATTCCATGCTATCATCAATTATTAGGAAAACATAATTTTTTTTAAAAAAATGCTTATTGAATCCTATTAGTAAATGTATCTTTGAACTCTGAAAGTTGAATAACTGAACAAATTAACAAGTTAAACAAGCTTCTGGCAGTTATATCTGACCTAAGTTAGAAAAGGATTGTAAATGCTTCGTTATTTACACCCTTCCTCCAATTCACACATCTTCCCAGAAAGTATTTTTAAAAGACTCACAAAACATATAAATTCAAACTTTACCTACTGTGACTCTAATGAAAGAGACCCATATATTCCTCAATGCCTGGCCCCCTACCCCTCTAGAAAGGCACTAAACTGCTAAGCATTGTGTAAAAGCTTAAAAATCTCGATTGGACATGACATAAACAAGCTGAATGATTCCACTAGTTTCTCTTTCACTGGTACAATAATGGCACTAAGTGCAGAATTTACCTTGTGTCTGAACAAGGTTCTTTTGAAAACTTGAAAGTATTTTGCAGCATAGGTAAGATTAATCTGGAGAGCCAGTGCAAATATCAACCAGCAGCGTGTACCTGTGTGATGATGGTGACTCACTTGCCCTCTCCCAGCCTCAGTATTTCACTTTTCTTGACCACATAGAGTTGTTGAAAGGTTGAAATGAGGCTATGTAAATAGTTATACTTGTTTATTATTAAATACGAATGTCCATGTTTTTTGTTCTCTGTACACATGCACATAATCCTTTTATGGAAAGGAGAAGCATATGAGCATTTCTTGCTCTTTTGGCATCCATATTGTTTTTCTGGCTATCTGCCAGGGTGTGTTTATTATGCACACGTTTTCTGTGTGCCCATAAGTGTTTTTGTACATCACTGCT
>NW_007188403.1:0-1064 GCF_000164805.1 Carlito syrichta
CTCTGAAAGTTGAATAACTGAACAAATTAACAAGTTAAACAAGCTTCTGGCAGTTATATCTGACCTAAGTTAGAAAAGGATTGTAAATGCTTCGTTATTTACACCCTTCCTCCAATTCACACATCTTCCCAGAAAGTATTTTTAAAAGACTCACAAAACATATAAATTCAAACTTTACCTACTGTGACTCTAATGAAAGAGACCCATATATTCCTCAATGCCTGGCCCCCTACCCCTCTAGAAAGGCACTAAACTGCTAAGCATTGTGTAAAAGCTTAAAAATCTCGATTGGACATGACATAAACAAGCTGAATGATTCCACTAGTTTCTCTTTCACTGGTACAATAATGGCACTAAGTGCAGAATTTACCTTGTGTCTGAACAAGGTTCTTTTGAAAACTTGAAAGTATTTTGCAGCATAGGTAAGATTAATCTGGAGAGCCAGTGCAAATATCAACCAGCAGCGTGTACCTGTGTGATGATGGTGACTCACTTGCCCTCTCCCAGCCTCAGTATTTCACTTTTCTTGACCACATAGAGTTGTTGAAAGGTTGAAATGAGGCTATGTAAATAGTTATACTTGTTTATTATTAAATACGAATGTCCATGTTTTTTGTTCTCTGTACACATGCACATAATCCTTTTATGGAAAGGAGAAGCATATGAGCATTTCTTGCTCTTTTGGCATCCATATTGTTTTTCTGACTATCTGCCAGGGTGTGTTTATTATGCACACGTTTTCTGTGTGCCCATAAGTGTTTTTGTACATCACTGCTTTTAGCCTATGACAAATATGTAAACTCCTGTGACCTCTGTAGCAGAAACAGTCCTGGGTGTCTTAGCTTGATTCCTTTTTGAGGGACCTGATTGGATTCACATAGTTCAGCCCCAAATAAGTAGATTAAAAGTATTTTTAAAATACTTTGGTTCGTCTAAGTAAAATATTAGCCTTTTATAAGGACTGTGTAAATTTAGGTCATCTAAATGTATGAATAAACTGTATCTTTGGGCATTTTAAGTTTTATGGTTTTGCACTTAAGTATAAAAGTATCCAGACCCAGGTG
>NW_007188404.1:0-777 GCF_000164805.1 Carlito syrichta
CCCAGCCTCAGTATTTCACTTTTCTTGACCACATAGAGTTGTTGAAAGGTTGAAATGAGGCTATGTAAATAGTTATACTTGTTTATTATTAAATACGAATGTCCATGTTTTTTGTTCTCTGTACACATGCACATAATCCTTTTATGGAAAGGAGAAGCATATGAGCATTTCTTGCTCTTTTGGCATCCATATTGTTTTTCTGGCTATCTGTCAGGGTGTGTTTATTATGCACACGTTTTCTGTGTGCCCATAAGTGTTTTTGTACATCACTGCTTTTAGCCTATGACAAATATGTAAACTCCTGTGACCTCTGTAGCAGAGACAGTCCTGGGTGTCTTAGCTTGATTCCTTTTTGAGGGACCTGATTGGATTCACATAGTTCAGCCCCAAATAAGTAGATTAAAAGTATTTTTAAAATACTTTGGTTCGTCTAAGTAAAATATTAGCCTTTTATAAGGACTGTGTAAATTTAGGTCATCTAAATGTATGAATAAACTGTATCTTTGGGCATTTTAAATTTTATGGTTTTGCACTTAAGTATAAAAGTATCCAGACCCAGGTGCTAGTCACTGACCACCCCTTATTAGTAAATCTATAGTTTTATCAGATTTATTAGAAATTTGCACTGACCATGGAAGACACATTTTATATGTGCAGAATTGGGTTCATCTTATCAGCAATTTACCCAATTATGGGAGTAAAAAAGGAAGCATGTGCATTTTCCTCCTAATTCTGGAATAGCTCCTGGTTCTTGAAATTCTAACATGAAAATACATG
>NW_007188405.1:0-854 GCF_000164805.1 Carlito syrichta
TTCATCCTGGGAGCTCAGAGGAGCAGAAGGATGGCAAATAGGAATAGTTTTTCTTTCCAGTAAGAAGACAAGTAATTAGATGACTGAAGGAAATGAGAGAGCAAGCCAGCCAGTTAGCTGGGGGAAAGAGTATTCCTGGCTGAGGAATAAAAGCGAAAGCCATGAGGCAGAATCATGATTGATACTTTGAAGAAATATCAAGGAGGCCACTGTCACTTAGAGAATGTAGTAGAGGGAGAAAATAGTAAAGATGTTAGGGTGGATATGGGCAGATGACACAGAACTTTATAAAGTCTCTGGCATTTATTCTGATTTGGGAAGCCACTGATGGATTTTGAGTAAATATATGATATAATCTGAATTATGCTTTAAAAATTGCTCCACTGTGTTCAGAAGAAACCGTTTAGAGAATGGGAGAAGGAGATAAACTAGTTAGGAGAGAGGTTAAGAGGCAAGACATGGCTGGTGCCCTGGATTAAGGTATGACAATAGATAAAATATATCCAGGCAATGTGATTAAGTGAGATAATAAATCTTGAGGGAAAAATACATAATCTCTCACTATTTGTGTCTTTTTACCATTACCTATTATTGAGCCAGATTATGGATAAGAATGATGTATAACTTCTGCTCTAATTCAGTATATCTATGGATAACTAAAGAACCCAGAATTTCAACAGATATTTTTCGAAGTATGAAAAATAAAAATGAAAGAAATTATTTTTAAACACATTTTTTAAAAAATTGACAAAGTGAATTGTAGGTACAGATATCCTGTTCTGCTATCGTTTAATATATGTGACATTCTCATGAGGTACACTGCAGAGTATCTCATCACTAAGCAGAACTTACCG
>NW_007188406.1:0-892 GCF_000164805.1 Carlito syrichta
TAGTGCCATTATGTACCAGTGAAGAGAAACTAGTGGAATCATTCAGCTTGTTTATGTCATGTCCAATCGAGATTTTTAAGCTTTTACACAATGCTTAGCAGTTTAGTGCCTTTCTAGAGGGGTAGGGGGCCAGGCATTGAGGAATATATGGGTCTCTTTAATTAGAGTCACAGTAGGTAAAGTTTGAATTTATATGTTTTGTGAGTCTTTTAAAAATACTTTCTGGGAAGATGTGTGAATTGGAGGAAGGGTGTAAATAACGAAGCATTTACAATCCTTTTCTAACTTAGGTCAGATATAACTGCCAGAAGCTTGTTTAACTTGTTAATTTGTTCAGTTATTCAACTTTCAGAGTTCAAAGATACATTTACTAATAGGATTCAATAAGCAATTTTTTAAAAAAAATTATGTTTTCCTAATAATTGATGATAGCATGGAATAGCTATTCCGTCTGTGTTTTGCTAGGAATACCTCTTTCTAGTTGATTCTTAGCAACTTATATGAGTGCAGGTTGTGAGCTGCCCTTGAGGTCTAAAGCTGATTTTAAATTCCGATTTGAATCTGATTCTGACTTGAATTTAGATGTTTAATCTATGGTAGGCTATAAGGGTAAACAAAAAAAGTAGTTGAAGTGCTCCACTCAGAAATTAAACTTGCTTCCTTTCTTTCCTTACCTATGACACACTCTAGATGACTAAGTAATCTGAATAAAATGTGATTGCTTTCTGATAGATTAAAAAATAGTTTAATCAACATCGTTTATGAGTTTTATCCTAGCCCCAATTTAAACTGGAATATGAAATTGAATACTCTCCTCACAGTAAATATTTTATAGGTCTTTGCCACAAATTTTCTATGCACAGGTTACAGGAGTATCTAAAGAAATGTTTTT
>NW_007188407.1:0-810 GCF_000164805.1 Carlito syrichta
TGGGTCTCTTTAATTAGAGTCACAGTAGGCAAAGTTTGAATTTATATGTTTGTGAGTCTTTTAAAAATACTTTCTGGGAAGATGTGTGAATTGGAGGAAGGGTGTAAATAACGAAGCATTTACAATCCTTTTCTAACTTAGGTCAGATATAACTGCCAGAAGCTTGTTTAACTTGTTAATTTGTTCAGTTATTCAACTTTCAGAGTTCAAAGATACATTTACTAATAGGATTCAATAAGCAATTTTTAAAAAAAAAATTATGTTTTCCTAATAATTGATGATAGCATGGAATAGCTATTCCTTCTGTGTTTTGCTAGGAATACCTCTTTCTAGTTGATTCTTAGCAACTTATATGAGTGCAGGTTGTGAGTTGCCCTTGAGGTCTAAAGCTGATTTTAAATTCCGATTTGAATCTGATTCTGACTTGAATTTAGATGTTTAATCTATGGTAGGCTATAAGGGTAAACAAAAAAAGTAGTTGAAGTGCTCCACTCAGAAATTAAACTTGCTTCCTTTCTTTCCTTACCTATGACACACTCTAGATGACTAAGTAATCTGAATAAAATGTGATTGCTTTCTGATAGATTAAAAAATAGTTTAAATCAACATCGTTTATGAGTTTTATCCTAGCCCCAATTTAAACTGGAATATGAAATTGAATACTCTCCTCACAGTAAATATTTTATAGGTCTTTGCCACAAATTTTCTATGCACAAAGTTCCAGGAGTATCTAAAGAAATGTTTTTTGAGAATAAAATTAATTGCCTTTTGATGCAATTAAAGTAACAGGCAGAGTGAGTCACTGCAATT
>NW_007188408.1:0-930 GCF_000164805.1 Carlito syrichta
TCCTTTCTTTCCTTACCTATGACACACTCTAGATGACTAAGTAAACTGAATAAAATGTGATTGCTTTCTGATAGATTAAAAAATAGTTTAAATCAACATCGTTTATGAGTTTTATCCTAGCCCCAATTTAAACTGGAATATGAAATTGAATACTCTCCTCACAGTAAATATTTTATAGGTCTTTGCCACAAATTTTCTATGCACAAAGTTCCAGGAGTATCTAAAGAAATGTTTTTTGAGAATAAAATTAATTGCCTTTTGATGCAATTAAAGTAACAGGCAGAGTGAGTCACTGCAATTACATTACTCTTAAATTAAAACGTAAATACAAGTGTGGTGCAGGGTCTCCCTGTCTCAGATGACACTCTCCGACGTCAGTTCCTGGCTCAGCCCTCATGGCTGGTGCTGGGTGTTTATTAAGGGGCTGGTGGCCCTTGGCAGAGGGTGAGCTGCTGCACACACCAGAGCCATCAAATTGACATGGCCCATGCAGATGGCTCCATCCCGTTCATGGAAGCAGACAGGTCCCAGTTGGCCGGGACAAACATTTCAGTCATCCCTTAGAAAGTATCACTTTTAAAAGCTCGATTAAGATTATCTGTGTATAATATATCTGGGTTTACAAGGCATTCGGATTTCATCATTTCCAATTCCCAGTCCCCCAAACGAGCATGCTTACATTTGACATCACAAGTCGCCAGCCCACGAGGATTTTCCTTTGGTTTCCTCAAATGCTAATTATGTAACAAGTCTCTTTCAGTTCATATGATTCACTTGAGCAGTAGTACTTCGTTTACATTCACAGTCAAAAGGGATGTGAAGCCTCTCTTATTCCTCCAAAACAATCATGCTGTGTGCCCAGCTCCTTTGTGTGCAGTGTTCACATCCACCAGTGCTGTGAGTGAGATTGGACTCAGAGCCACCACCAGC
>NW_007188409.1:0-853 GCF_000164805.1 Carlito syrichta
GTTATGATTTGGTCTGATATCCATGTTTGGGTAATTCTTTGAATAGCCTGAGACCTACGCAGTCTCTAGGAAGAATCAGAGTCCACAGTCAGGTTTCCTTTGGCCAATTTACAACAGAGAGTAAGTTGGTGAATAAATATTTAATTAAAACCCTGAAAGACCTACCTCCAAATAGAATGTTTTGCATTCCCGAGGCATACTATATGGATATATCCTTTTTTAAAAATCCATTTGCAGCTGTCCTTTAAAGGAAGAAAATGGAAAACAAAAGAATTATCCACACATATACCTGCATCACATGAAAGTTGCTTACAACCTTCTGCCACCCAGCATTACTCTAGAGACATTTTTCCATGAAAATCGGAAGCTTCAAAGGTTTAAGAAAAGTAAAAGTAGTGAAGTAGCACTACCCAGGAAGCCAACAATACTAGCTAGCTGTACTCTCTTCTCATCTTCCCGCTGCAATCAAATGACACTGTCACAACATCCCACACACACCGACACACACACACAAACACACACACACACACACAAACACACCCGAAAGACATGCTGTAGGAATTGCACACATGTATGAGGAATGTACACACCACCATTGAGCCGAGAACAATAACTGCAGACAACAGCATAAGATCCACACCAAAACAGGCATATATCAGTGTGCATCCATCATACACAAGACGAGACAAACAGACAGGCAGACACCTAGTCCCACATGAATACCCCCCTTACCCCAAATCCCTGTCGGACACGCCATGCAAACTCACATAGAATGTTTGACTCAGAAGTGCCAAACATACACAAAGACAGTACGCAGAGCTATTTAAAAATTCGAGGAGTGGGAGGAGTGGGA
>NW_007188409.1:2335-3301 GCF_000164805.1 Carlito syrichta
CCATAGAAAAAATGTAATGCCATACCCTAAGACTAATTATTTTGAAATTGTTTGGAATCATTCTGAAGAATAAAACACTACGTGTATGCAAATAGCTGAACAGCTGATCCTTACGTATTATTAATATTATAATTTCCAGGTTTGGAATTCATGAAAGTTAGACTGCTGCCCTTTTAACAAACTGCGAAAAAAAATGGTGTTAAGACTTAAAAGTTTTTTCTTACATTTCCAGCTTCTTACATCTCTGGTGATTTTTGGGGTCAATAGATTTATTGTTAAACAATGAAAGAAATGTCACTGTGACCCACATTTTTATTATGTTGATTTGAGTTGAGTATCTGAAAACAAAAAGTTTACCCCTCCTGAATTAAAAAAAAGTTTACCCCTGCTAAGTTCCTTCCTGAATATAATAGTAATATGTCAATAGTAATCTGTATTTTTTAAATGCATTGTGTCATTTGATCCTCAAAACAACAGACAAATGAATATCTTTCCCTCAATTGCAGAAATGAGACACTGAAGCTTAAAACCATGACAATGTGTTCAAGTTGTATTTCTAAATCTGTTTTAAGAATTCCGCTGGTCTATAGACCCTAATCTCATGTTGATATTTTGCCACTCTGCCTGCTTAAAATAAATATTCATGTCTAAGAAATGAACACTTACATCTAATGAAAAGGCAAAATGATATTCACAGCATAATTACTTGCTATTTCATTTACTATTTTATATCAACTGACACATTTTAACAGGTAAACTTTTGCACAATTATTAGGGGAAATAATAATTCGAACCAAATTGAAAAATTACCATAACTTCTCTTTCAATATGTGTGGTGAAAATAGACAACTGGGCTAACATTTATTCTTTTGAGTTGATGACAACTTCTGTATCTTTCCCCCTCAAATGAACGTTAAAACGGGAAAATTAAACTATTGACAAAAAGAGGCTGCCTTAGAAGTTACG
>NW_007188410.1:0-754 GCF_000164805.1 Carlito syrichta
AAAAAGGATATATCCATATAGTATGCCTCGGGAATGCAAAACATTCTATTGGAGGTAGGTCTTTCAGGGTTTTGGTTGCAATAATTAAATATTTATTCACCAACTTACTCTCTGTTGTAAATTGGCCAAAGGAAACCTGACTGTGGACTCTGATTCTTCCTAGAGACTGCGTAGGTCTCAGGCTATTCAAAGAATTACCCAAACATGGATATCAGACCAAATCATAACATTTATATCAACAATATGAATGACAAAATTAAAAAAGAAGAATTGAAGAGCTCCCTCTATGCCCTGTTTACCCAGTTTGGCCATGTGGTGGATATTGTGACTTTAAAGACCATGAAGATAAGGGGCAGGCCTTTGTCATATTTAAGGAACTGGGCTCATCCACAAATGCTTTGAGGCAGTTACAAGGATTTCCATTTTATGGTAAACCAATGCGAATTCAGTATGCAAAAACAGATTCTGATATAATATCTAAAATGCTGGGCACTTTTGGTGACACAGAAAAGAAAAAAGCTAAAACTGTGGAACAGATTGCAACAACTGCAAACAAAAATCCTGGCCAGGGAATGCCAAATTCAGCTAATACCCAAGGAAATACAAAACCAAATCCCCAAGTTCCCTGATTACCCTCCAAACTATATTTTATTCCTTAATAACTTACTAGAAGGGACTAATGAGATGATGTTATCCATGCTGCTTAATCAGTTCCCTGGTTTCAAGGAAGTACATTAGGTACCTGGGAGGCTTG
>NW_007188411.1:0-839 GCF_000164805.1 Carlito syrichta
GTTGTCTTGCGGGGGTTCTCTGAATCTCTTGTGTTTGAATTTTTGTATCACTGATTAGATAAGGGAAATTTTCTTGAATGATCTCGTGGAAAGTTTGTTCCAATGTGGTCTCTGTTTCTCTTTCTGCCTCAGGGAGTCCGATTATTCTTAGGTTAGGCCTCTTGAGGTAGTCACTCATCTCTTGAAGGTTTCGTTCTGTCTTTTTTAGCTTATTTTCTGTGTTTTTAAGAGTTTGGGTTATTTCTATATTTTGGTCCTCAAGCTCTGAGATTCTTTCTTCTGCTTGGGTAATTCTGCTTTCCATGCTTATCAATTTGTTATTTATTTCATTCACAGTATTCTTTATTACTGTTATCTCAGATATCAGCTCCTTCCTAGTTTCTTCTTGTGTCTCCTCAATTCTTTTTAGTCTCTCCATTATTGTTTTGATATCTACATTTGCATTTTGAGACCCTTCATTCTGGGGACTTTTCATTGTTTGTATTCCAAAGTCAATTTTCTCAGTGTCTGCTCTCCCAGGCGTCTGGGAGAGACCCATACTCTTCTTTTGGTTTTTCTTCATTTCTGTAGATTTTTCTCCCTTTACCCCTTTCCCTCCCCCTCTTCAATTCTGTTTTTGAGGGAAGGTGGGGTTGCTTTTATTTCTCTTCTGCAATGACCTGTTCTTCCTTATGAGGGTCTTCTGGTTTTGTTCACTTTTCCCTCTGCTTTACAGTCTGTCTATTCAGCAGTTTGCAGTCTTGGTCCCTAGATTTAAAAAGGGGGCATATAGAAGAGGAAAATAATGGAGGAAGGGGGGGTCAATAGGGAGTTAGAAAGAGAGAAGCGCGAGAGGAAAA
>NW_007188412.1:0-526 GCF_000164805.1 Carlito syrichta
CATGGGGGTAAGGACTGAGGGCAGAAGCTTTCCAGGAGAATGGATTCCTTTCCTTATTTCCTTCCTTCCTTCCCTTCTGTCCTTCCTTCCTTCCTTCCTTCCTTCCTTCCTTCCTTCCTTCCTTCCTTCCTTCCTTCCTTTCTCTTTCTTTCTTTCTTTCTTTCTTTCTTTCTTTCTTTCTTTCTTTCTTTCTTTCTTTCTCTCTTTCTCTCTCTTTCTCTCTCTCTCTCTCTCTCTCTCTCTCTCTCTCTCTCTCTCTTTCTTTCTTTTCTTTCCTCTCTAGGCTGCCCAGGCTGCTCTCAAACTGCTCAACTCGGGTCACCCTCTTGACCTGGACCTCCCAATCTGCTGCGATCCCAGGCTTTACATTTGGTCGACATCCTAGTCTTCCTGCCAGGTCTTTAACTCTGGGACAAAGGCTATCCACCTGCCAAAGCCTACCCTCACCTAAGGTTTTCTGGGTTTTTGTGTTAGTCGCAAGGCTGTCTCCACCCCCATACCTGAGTCCCTGATGCCCTGTCTACCA
>NW_007188413.1:0-739 GCF_000164805.1 Carlito syrichta
GGGCAATCTACTCTTTGTTTCTGTCCCTGTCCTCTCTTCTACTCCCCTGAATGGCTGCAGACTTGATTTTATGAGAATATACCTTGTCATGTGTTCCCTTTTCTTCAATTCACTACTATCTTTCCTCTTTTTAACCAAAATTGAGCTGGGTGCTATGAGGCAACACAGTCCCACTGACTGGTTCAGTTCCTCTGAATAACAACGTGAGGAAGCTTTCCACAGGAGCAAGGAGGATTTGTTAAGGCTACTAAACGTTACAAAGGACGGTTGGAGATGCGCTCCCGGTGCCAACACCAAGACAAAAGGCAAGGAATGAAATCACCATTAACAGCAAGGCATCCTGATGAAAGAGATGCTGAAATGGTAACCCTTCACTCGATCCACATCCTCCTAGTCAAGTCATGGCCCACTGCATAGGACAGTGGTTATGTGACTTCTACCTTTGAGCCTCTCTCTTCCACACCGAAAGGCACATTTCATAAACTCCTTCAATGTACTGTTGGAGAGCACGAATCTGCTAAACTGTGTTTGTTCACTTTAGGATTCAGGTTTAAAATTGTTCACTTTTGAGTACATAATTTTACAAAAAGTGAAAAGCGTTTTAAAAACATGGGAGGAAAAAAGACAGGTCAGAAAGAAGAAGATGAAGCATATATCTATGATGTTTGATATTCCTCGGCTTAAAATCCCCCCATCTCCTCATTTGTACAGGGTAAATTGAGATAGCTGCTGTTACCTG
>NW_007188414.1:0-693 GCF_000164805.1 Carlito syrichta
CAATTCACTACTATCTTTCCTCTTTTTAACCAAAATTGAGCTGGGTGCTATGAGGCAACACAGTCTCACTGACTGGTTCAGTTCCTCTGAATAACAACATGAGGAAGCTTTCCACAGGAGCAAGGAGGATTTGTTAAGGCTACTAAACGTTACAAAGGACGGTTGGAGATGCCCTCCCGGTGCCAACACCAAGACAAAAGGCAAGGAATGAAATCACCATTAACAGCAAGGCATCCTGATGAAAGAGATGCTGAAATGGTAACCCTTCACTCGATCCACATCCTCCTAGTCAAGTCATGGCCCACTGGATAGGACAGTGGGTGTGTGACTTCTACCTTTGAGCCTCTCTCTTCCACACCGAAAGGCACATTTCATAAACTCCTTCAATGTACTGTTGTAGAGCACGAATCTGCTAAACTGTGTTTGTTCACTTTAGGATTCAGGTTTAAATTGTTCACTTTTGAGTACATAATTTTACAAAAAGTGAAAAGCGTTTTAAAAACATGGGAGGAAGAAGACAGGTCAGAAAGAAGAAGATGAAGCATATATCTATGATGTTTTGATATCCCTCGGCTTAGATTCCCCCCATCTCCTCATTTGTACAGGGTAGATTGAGATAGCTGCTGTTACCTGGCACAGAGTACAACGATTTTTATGGATATACTGCATGTTTTTTCATCTGAATATAATTTA
>NW_007188415.1:0-768 GCF_000164805.1 Carlito syrichta
TACTATCTTTCCTCTTTTAACCAAAATTGAGCTGGGTGCTATGAGGCAACACAGTCTCACTGACTGGGTCAGTCCTCTGAATAACAACATGAGGAAGCTTTCCACAGGAGCAAGGAGGATTTGTTAAGGCTACTAAACGTTACAAAGGACGGTTGGAGATGCGCTCCCGGTGCCAACACCAAGACAAAAGGCAAGGAATGAAATCACCATTAACAGCAAGGCATCCTGATGAAAGAGATGCTGAAATGGTAACCCTTCACTCGATCCACATCCTCCTAGTCAAGTCATGGCCCACTGGATAGGACAGTGGGTGTGTGACTTCTACCTTTGAGCCTCTCTCTTCCACACCGAAAGGCACATTTCATAAACTCCTTCAATGTACTGTTGTAGAGCACGAATCTGCTAAACTGTGTTTGTTCACTTTAGGATTCAGGTTTAAATTGTTCACTTTTGAGTACATAATTTTACAAAAAGTGAAAAGCGTTTTAAAAACATGGGAGGAAGAAGACAGGTCAGAAAGAAGAAGATGAAGCATATATCTATGATGTTTTGATATCCCTCGGCTTAGATTCCCCCCCATCTCCTCATTTGTACAGGGTAGATTGAGATAGCTGCTGTTACCTGGCACAGAGTACAACGATTTTTATGGATATTACTGCATGTTTTTTCATCTGAATATAATTTACGCTTGGAAATTTGAATTTCATATTTTGGTTGTCGAAGAGTTTGGTTGTCCACCATTTAAGGCAAGGAAACATTCATCCTTAA
>NW_007188416.1:0-1038 GCF_000164805.1 Carlito syrichta
CATGAGGAAGCTTTCCACAGAGCAAGGAGGATTTGTTAAGGCTACTAAACGTTACAAAGGACGGTTGGAGATGCGCTCCCGGTGCCAACACCAAGACAAAAGGCAAGGAATGAAATCACCATTAACAGCAAGGCATCATGATGAAAGAGATGCTGAAATGGTAACCCTTCACTCGATCCACATCCTCCTAGTCAAGTCATGGCCCACTGGATAGGACAGTGGGTGTGTGACTTCTACCTTTGAGCCTCTCTCTTCCACACCGAAAGGCACATTTCATAAACTCCTTCAATGTACTGTTGTAGAGCACGAATCTGCTAAACTGTGTTTGTTCACTTTAGGATTCAGGTTTAAATTGTTCACTTTTGAGTACATAATTTTACAAAAAGTGAAAAGCGTTTTAAAAACATGGGAGGAAGAAGACAGGTCAGAAAGAAGAAGATGAAGCATATATCTATGATGTTTTGATATTCCTCGGCTTAGATTCCCCCCCATCTCCTCATTTGTACAGGGTAGATTGAGATAGCTGCTGTTACCTGGCACAGAGTACAACGATTTTTATGGATATTACTGCATGTTTTTTCATCTGAATATAATTTACGCTTGGAAATTTGAATTTCATATTTTGGTTGTCGAAGAGTTTGGTTGTCCACCATTTAAGGCAAGGAAACATTCATCCTTAATAACTAGCAGGTTTCAGTAAAATGTTCTTAAGGACATAGTTCCACTCCAGCAAATAACAGTTCACATTTCTCTGAACCGAGGGCTCTGGGCTGAGTTGGAGTCTCACTCTGTGATCCGCACCGGAATGCAGTGGCCTCTCCCGGCCACCGCAACCTCGATCTGCTTGGCTCCATTGATCCTTCCGCTTCAGCCTTCCGAGGAGCTGGCATTACAGGCGTGTGCTACCACGCCCGGCTGATTTCTTGATTTATTGTAGAGATGAGGATTCCCCAAGGAGCCCAGGTGGGTCTCGAACCCGCGGGCTTAGGTTGTCCTCCCCCCGCAGCCTCCTCAATCGCAGGATTACAGGCTGAGTGA
>NW_007188417.1:0-941 GCF_000164805.1 Carlito syrichta
AGGAGAACCTGTTCAGTAAATGGTGCTGGGAAAACTGGCTGACCACATGCAGAAGATTGAAACAGGACCCCTATCTATCCCCATGCACAAAGGTTAATTCCAAATGAATCAGAGACCTAAATGTAAAATCTCAAACCATAAGAACCTTAGAAAATGAAGGAAATACTCTCATGGAAATCGGAACTGGCATCCAATTCCTGAACAAAACACGAAACCCACAGTTCATAAGAGAGAAAATAGACAAATGGGACCTTATTAAATTGACAAGCTTCTGCAAAGCCAAAGAAACCATCAAGAGAGCAGGGAGACAGCCTACAGACTGGGAAAAAGTATTTGCCAACTCCAGGTCCGACAAAGGCTTTACATCCTGGATCTACAAGGAACTCAAATGTGCTGAAAAGAAAAAAACAAACAACCCCATTATAAAATGGGCAAAAGATATGAACAGACACTTCACAAAGGAAGACATCCGAGCAGCCAACAAACACATGAAGAAATGTTCAACCTCACTAATCATCAGGGAGATGCAAATCAAAACCACACTGAGATACCACCTAACCCCAGTCAGAATGGCAATTATCAACAAGTCAAAAAATAACAGCTGCTGGAGAGGGTGTGGTGAAAAAGGAACACTTCTACACTGTTGGTGGCAGTGTAAACTAGTGCAACCTCTGTGGAAAGCAGTGTGGCGATTCCTAAAAGCTCTAAATACCAACCTCCCATATGACCCTGCAATCCCCCTACTGGGAATATATCCTGAAGAACACAAATAACTTTATAAAAAAGATACCTGCACACACATGTTTATCACAGCATTGTTCACAATAGCAAGAACCTGGAAACAGCCATGCTGCCCGTCAAAGAGGACTGGATTAAAAAATGTGGTACATATACACGATTGAATACTACGTAGTCATAAAAAAAACAAAATCATGAATTTC
>NW_007188418.1:0-1418 GCF_000164805.1 Carlito syrichta
ATCGGAACTGGCATCCAATTCCTGAACAAAACACGAAACCCACAGCTCATAAGAGAGAAAATAGACAAATGGGACCTTATTAAATTGACAAGCTTCTGCAAAGCCAAAGAAACCATCAAGAGAGCAGGGAGACAGCCTACAGACTGGGAAAAAGTATTTGCCAACTCCAGGTCCGACAAAGGCTTTACATCCTGGATCTACAAGGAACTCAAATGTGCTGAAAAGAAAAAAAACAAACAACCCCATTATAAAATGGGCAAAAGATATGAACAGACACTTCACAAAGGAAGACATCCGAGCAGCCAACAAACACATGAAGAAATGTTCAACCTCACTAATCATCAGGGAGATGCAAATCAAAACCACACTGAGATACCACATAACCCCAGTCAGAATGGCAATTATCAACAAGTCAAAAAATAACAGCTGCTGGAGAGGGTGTGGTGAAAAAGGAACACTTCTACACTGTTGGTGGCAGTGTAAACTAGTGCAACCTCTGTGGAAAGCAGTGTGGCGATTCCTAAAAGCTCTAAATACCAACCTCCCATATGACCCTGCAATCCCCCTACTGGGAATATATCCTGAAGAACACAAATCACTTTATAAAAAAGATACCTGCACACACATGTTTATCACAGCATTGTTCACAATAGCAAGAACCTGGAAACAGCCATGCTGCCCGTCAAAAGAGGACTGGATTAAAAAAATGTGGTACATATACACGATTGAATACTACGTAGTCATAAAAAAGAACAAAATCATGAATTTCGCAGCAACCTGAATGGAACTAAAGTCTATAATACTGAGTGACCTCTCACAGAAACAAAGATCCGAGTATCACATGTTCTCACTCATATAATGGACCTTAAACATCCAATGCAATACTATACAAAAATGACTGACTGTACTGGGAAACTATGGTGGGGGGAGGGAGATGGGATTAACAGTAGCAAATATCTGTCTGGGAACGGGGAAACACCCCATATCAACATGGTGCCTGAATGAAACGCAATTGTATACCTAACCCTTAACTGTACCCCACAACTTCACAATAAAAAAATAAAAATACATTAAAAAATTAAAAATGGGCATTTGTAGTTAAACTAATTGGCATTCATTTTTTGACTTGACAATGGATGGCATTTAGGACTGAATCTGAGACTTGCATTTGCTGTTTTAGGGCAAGACTTTCTAGTTTCTTTAAGTTTTTTGGATGCCACCGCAGAAAGTTATGAATACTTATGGCCCAGCCTCATGGACACAAGATGAGTGTCAAAAATGCTGCATGCCTAAATTACATTATCAGGTTACAAACTGTCTTAAAAATTAGAACTAATCAACAGTCACGGGTTTTGAGCTTGTTCCTCAGCAGCAAGCCCAAATGCGCACAGCTAGTTATCAAAACCACTTAGCTTTGA
>NW_007188419.1:0-795 GCF_000164805.1 Carlito syrichta
CCTGGAAACAGCCATGCTGCCCGTCAAAAGAGGACTGGATTAAAAAATGTGGTACATATACACGATTGAATACTACGTAGTCATAAAAAAGAACAAAATCATGAATTTCACAGCAACCTGGATGGAACTAAAGTCTATAATACTGAGTGACCTCTCACAGAAACAAAGATCCGAGTATCACATGTTCTCACTCATATAATGGACCTTAAACATCCAATGCAATACTATACAAAAATGACTGACTGTACTGGGAAACTATGGTGGGGGGAGGGAGATGGGATTAACAGTAGCAAATATCTGTCTGGGAACGGGGAAACACCCCATATCAACAGGGTGCCTGAATGAAACGCAATTGTATACCTAACCCTTAACTGTACCCCACAACTTCACAATAAAAAAATAAAAATAAATTAAAAAATTAAAAATGGGCATTTGTAGTTAAACTAATTGGCATTCATTTTTTGACTTGACAATGGATGGCATTTAGGACTGAATCTGAGACTTGCATTTGCTGTTTTAGGGCAAGACTTTCTAGTTTCTTTAAGTTTTTTGGATGCCACCGCAGAAAGTTATGAATACTTATGGCCCAGCCTCATGGACACAAGATGAGTGTCAAAAATGCTGCATGCCTAAATTACATTATCAGGTTACAAACTGTCTTAAAAATTAGAACTAATCAAACAGTCACGGGTTTTGAGCTTGTTCCTCAGCAGCAAGCCCAAATGCGCACAGCTAGTTATCAAACCACTTAGCTTTGAACTACCTGCTGGCGAAAAAAAAAAAGTATGTGATAAA
>NW_007188420.1:0-1148 GCF_000164805.1 Carlito syrichta
TGTAGCACTCATTTCTCTCAGTCTGACACCATTGACATGCTCATTCCTACATGTGAAGTATCGACATAACATGCTCGGCTATGCTCATTCAAGCCGTACCTTGAGAATCGTGTATTAAACCGTACAGCACACAAGAATCAAAGTACTGGAAAATACATCACAATGCAGCAAACATTTGACACAGCATTTCCCAAGCTGATGCACACTCACAGCCAGCAAGCCAAGCCTGTCAGCTCTTCCTCGTAAATGCCAACGGAAGAGCAATGGCTTTGGATAGGAGACGGACAGGTCAAATCAAAAACACTTTAGAATTCAGTAGGTGAATAAATCATGCTTTCCCAAAGATGACAGCGAACCGGTCATGTCGCTCAGTGTGGCACCATGGAGTTGTGCACTTTGTATACAGGAAACGTTGAATACAGCTCTGCTAGGCCTTTGCATTCAATGTAGGATAATACACGCTGAAAAACAGGGAGAATCAGGCGTCACGCCAAAGACCAAGCCACTATAATACTTGTTGCCCCCCCATTCAGTGACGTGCCGTTTGGAGGAATGTCTCCCATGGAAGACTGTTGTTTTCCGGAAAGCAAACAATGGCTCTCGGGCCTCATTGGCAAATGAACCCGCAGAGCCATTGTATTCCGTGTGAGACGCCCGTGTCAAAAGAGAAAACTTTTCAGCATTCTCCGCTGAATGAAGCATGCTTGGCTACCCATGGCTGTGGAGATCTGGATCCAGTCAGTGCAGCAGCTGAAGTTGCACTCTGGTCACCAAATGCTCCCCGCCTAGTATAGTGCATATACAGGAGAGCTCTGAGAATCAGGGAGGAGAGCACGCACAAAGCCAGTGTATACAGACTGCCAATGAAGTGCAGTGCAGCGCAGGCTTCAATAGCGTGTCCCCAGGAAGACCCAGCTTCACCCCCAGTGTAACAGAGGCTCTCCGTGCTTACTCGGCAATGAAAACGGCACAGCCTTGGTAGTCCTTATTATGTTTAAACGCCATAGGGAAAAACAACTTAGAATTCTCCCCATCCACACATAATGCTCTCCTGCTCGTGACTGTGGAGCACTTGTGTCACTCATTGCGGCACTATGCCTTGCAGATTTCTCTCCGTGAACCACGGAGGTTTCACGCTCGTACGCAAA
>NW_007188421.1:0-717 GCF_000164805.1 Carlito syrichta
TCTTATATAGTCACTTTTATCTTTTTTAATTTTCGATATCTTAAAGGGTATTTTGTCTGAGATTAAAATTGCAACTCCAGCTTTCTTGTTGTGTTCGATTTGCCAGAAATTTTGCTTCCCATCATTTTACACTGAGTCTGTGAATGTCTTTTCTGGTGAAATGAGTCCTTGGAGATAATATATTTTTGCTTTATGATATTTTATCCATTTTACCATTCTATGTCTTTTCTTGGTGCATTTAGTCCATTCACATTTAGGCTAATTATTGAAACGTCAGAGTTTACCCCTGTCATGAAGGTTCTTATAGAGGTGTTGATCCTGTTTGTATGTTGTTTTTCTTTTGATTTGGGGGTTGATTTGTGTGTCTTTTCAATCTTTTTCCTGCACTCTTGTGAAGAATGTTATTGTTCTTTTTGCCCTTTCTTCTCTGCTTAATATTTTTTTAAGTGTTTCTAGTAGGGTTGGTCATTGATGAGGCTTAGTTTAGCTGGGTAGGTTATTCGTGGTTGAAATTGATTATCTTTGAGGACTCTGAAGATTGGGCTCCAAGCTCTTCTAGCCTGAAGGGCTTCTGTAGATAAATCTACTGCTATTGTAATTGGTCTTCCCCAATAGGGAGTATGACCATTTTCTCTTGCTGCCTTTAGGATTTTTCTCTTTTATACCTACTTTGTTTAATCAAATTGTTATGTGTCTGGGAGTTGGCCTTCTCATTTG
>NW_007188422.1:0-794 GCF_000164805.1 Carlito syrichta
AGTTATCCTCCAGGGCAGTTCTCTGCCATGTACAAAAGCCTTCAAAGTCTAGAAATATGAGGCTTGCTCAATAGCTCAAAATACTCAAGTGGCATAGTCTGGACTTGAACCCAGTTCTGATAACACATTCCTTACTCCCTCGACGTACTCACCATCCCTATCCGTTCTTCTTCAAGATTCCTGAGGACAGTGGCAAACTCCTGCAAAGACCTTGCTGGAAAAGAGAAGGGGTATATGAGGTAGGGGGATAGTGACTGGGGAGCCTTTCCAGGTCTGATGATTACTTATGGACTTAAATTCCAGGCGTGATAGCTCATGCCTGTAATTTTGGCTACTTGCAAGGCAGAGGCAGAAGGATCCCTGGAGCCCAGCATGTCGAGGCTGCGGTGGCTGGGAGCGGCCACTGCACTCCAGTCTGGGTGACAGAGTGAGACTCCAACTCAAAAAAAAAAAAATTCCTTGGCACATGCAGACACCTAAAGTCAATTGCTTCTCAAGGATCCCTTTATCTTTTAATCACTAACCATTAAGGATGACCCAGAAATGCAGGTTAATTCCACCTGGCATGCTAGCTAGCAAAGGATTTCTTCAAGGAAAAGGCGGGCAGTTCCTGAGAGTAACCAGGACTGGTGAGTTGCTGGCAGGTTCTCAAGTCACAGACTGGAAGAGGCAGAGTTTCATTTAGGAGCTGAAGGATTTCCTGTCCAGCATTCAATCTCCTCAACCTTTGTCATAGGGTTGCGTCAGAACCCAACCTTTTCTTTGGTGTCAGAACTAAACAAACAGTGTTGCTG
>NW_007188423.1:0-550 GCF_000164805.1 Carlito syrichta
GTGGAGATGGTGTCTTGCCATGTTGCCCAATCTGGTCTTGAACTCTTGGGCTCAAGGAGTCCTCCTGCCTCAGCCTCCTGAGTAGCTGGGACTACAGGTGTGTATTATTGCCCCCAGCTGATTCTTAAAAATTTCTTGTGGAGACAGGGTCTTGCTATGTTATCCAGGCTGGTCTTGAACTCCTAGGTTCAAGTGATCCTGGCCTCAGCCTTCCGAATAGCTGAAAATACAGGTGCATGTTATCACACCTGGCTAATTTTTTAATTTATTGTAGAAAGGGGGGTCTTGCTATGTTGTCCAGGATGGTCTTGAGCTCCTGGCCTCAAGTCATCCTCCCACCTTGACCTCCCAAAGTGCTGGGATGGCAGGTGTGAGCCACTGCTCCCCTTAATAGTTTGTATAGAGCTTAATCTCCGGCACTTTCCTGGATGTCAATGAGTGGGCTGGCAGTTCCTACCCTCTAATCGCTTGGTCATTCTGGCGACCAGCCCCACCCCCCCCAAGGCTGTCCAAAGGCCTCACCCCAGCACACCCCGTGAGCACAAACTTA
>NW_007188424.1:0-805 GCF_000164805.1 Carlito syrichta
AAAACCAGAATCCAATTAAAGGGAGAATAAAGGCTGGCAGACTGGATTGAAACCATAATCCAACTATAGCTTTTATGGTCATGGTTTCACAACATTCTGACTGCACTTAACGTCACTGATTGTACACTTAAAATAATATGAGTAAATTTCATGTTTGGTTAAAAAAATAAATTGTAAAAAAGGAAAACTAATCTAATAAAAAACCTTTGTTCTTTCTTTTAATTTAGTAGAAAAGTTGTAAGTGAAATAATGGTGACAGAGTCTGTTTCTTAGTTAGCCTCAGCGAACATAGCAAAATACCATAGACAGGTGACTTAAACAACAAACATTTATTTATCAGGGTTTTGAAGGTCTTGTACAGGAGGCTCTTTTGATTTTTAATTTTTTAAAGAGATAGTGTCTCACCATGTTGCACAGGCTGGACTTCAATTCTGGGGCTCAAGTTATCCTCTCACCTCAGCTTCATGAATAGCCATGACTGCAGATGTGCAACACCATGGTTGGCATTGAGACTTACTTTAGATCCACAGACACAAATAGATTAAACATGAAAGAATCAAAAAAAAAAAAAAGATATACCATGGAAACAGTAAGCAGAAGAGAGAAGGGATAGCTATATCAATATATATTTTTGAAGACTTTAGATCAGAAAAAGGCAGACGAGAAAAATGAGAAAACAAAGGATGCTGTAAATTCAACACAGCAAGAGGATATAAGAATTATAAACATGCAGGCACCCAGAAACAGCCCATCAAAAAATATATCAAACACTAGAGATAGACAGTTTTGCAATAGATAGAGACTT
>NW_007188425.1:0-743 GCF_000164805.1 Carlito syrichta
CCATGTTGCACAGGCTGGACTTCAATTCTGGGGCTCAAGTTATCCTCTCACCTCAGCTTCATGAATAGCCATGACTGCAGATGTGCAACACCATGGTTGGCATTGAGACTTACTTTAGATCCACAGACACAAATAGATTAAACATGAAAGAATCAAAAAAAAAAAAAAGATATACCATGGAAACAGTAAGCAGAAGAGAGAAGGGATAGCTATATCAATATATATTTTTGAAGACTTTAGATCAGAAAAAGGCAGATGAGAAAAATGAGAAAACAAAGGATGCTGTAAATTCAACACAGCAAGAGGATATAAGAATTATAAACATGCAGGCACCCAGAAACAGCCCATCAAAAAATATATCAAACACTAGAGATAGACAGTTTTGCAATAGATAGAGACTTTAACAACCCACTGCCAATAATTAATAGGACAACCAGACAGAAAACAAGTAAGGAAATAGAGGACTTAAACCACATCAGCCAACTAGGTCTATTAGACAAAATCATAGTGACAGAAAGCAGAACAGTGGTTTCCAAGGGCTGGGTGGAAAGGAAAATGAGAATTCCCATTTCACGGGTATAGAGTTTACATTTTACAAGATAAAACAGTTGTGGAGACAGATGGCGATGCGTGCACAACATTATGAATATATTTAATATCACTGATTGTTCACTTAATAATATGAGTAAATTTTATGCTAGGTAAAAACTAAATTAGAAAAAGAGAAAAATACGCTAATAAAA
>NW_007188426.1:0-617 GCF_000164805.1 Carlito syrichta
GATTCCCTGTGATCCTACTGGCCTTATTAGTGTGGTCTGATAATCCTTTCCTTATTAGTGTCGTCTGATACTGCTTGCCTTATTAATGCCGTCTGATACTACTTGCCTTATTAGTGCCGTCTGATACTCCTTGACTTATTAGTGCCGTCTGATACTCCTTGTCCTAGTAGTGCCGTCTGATAATCCTTGCCTTATTAGTGCCGTCTGATACTCCTTGCCTTATTAGTGCTGTCTAATTCACCTTTCCTCATTAGTGCCGTCTGATACTCCTTGCCTTATTAGTTCCATCTGACACTGCTTGCGTTATTAGTGCCATCTGATCCTTCTTGCCTTATTATTGCCGTTTGATACTGCTTGCCTTATTAGTGCCATCGGGTACTACTTGCCTTATTAGTGCCGTCTGTTACTACTTCCCTTCTTAGTACCTTGTGATACTACTTGCCTTCTTAGTGTCGTCTGATACTACTTGCCTTGTTAGTGCCGTCTGATACTACTTTCCTTATTAGGGCCGTCTGATACTACTTGCCTTGTTAGTGCCGTCTGATACTACTTGCCTTATTAGTGCCGTCTCATTCTACTTACCTTATTAGTGCCGTCGTTTACTACTTGCCTTATTA
>NW_007188427.1:0-846 GCF_000164805.1 Carlito syrichta
ATACATTTGAGAGAAATCATCCCCTATGTAAAGAAAAGAGATGGACTATAATAGTTATGACATCATAGTTTCAGAGCTACGTTCTCAAAACCATACAAATGTTCTTCCACGAGTTTCAAAAACATATTTGAGAGTCATCAGAAAATGACGAAATATGAATAACGTACATTCACATGGTTGCATGTAGGAAACCAAATTTTTCTCAAAACCAAATTCATGCTTACCATGATATGACCTCCTATACTGCGATAAAAGAAGTAAAACAAGCTACTTTTTTGGAAATACAGGCAAATAGGCTAAAATGAGGTTAAAATATTATACCTTGATAATTAAGTTAATATTTACCTTCAGCTAAATGCCAGACATTTCGTTTCTTTAGTCAGATAGTAAGCACAAAAAGAACAATTTTATTATGATTTTGGTATGCTTCCTCCATTAAAAACTTAAGGTTATATGATTGCAAACATAGAGAATATAATGAAGAAACTTATACCCCTTTACTAATGAATATAGAAAAGGCCAAAATCACCTCAATTGCTATTTCTAACAATAGGCACAAAAGCAGTGTTCTGTTTAACTTGGTTTTCGCTAAGACTTTGTCATGCCTGTGTACATCAGTGATATTGGTCTGTGGTATTCTTTGTTTTTACTTTGCGTGTGTCTGTCTTGTTTTGCTATCAGAGTAGTTCTGGGCTCATGTAGTCAGTTGGGAATTATTTCTGCCTCTTCGATTTTGGTGAAGAGTTTAAATGAAACGTATATTTGCTTTTCACCTGCTTGGACAAATTCAGCTGTGAAGCCATCGGGCCCTAGGCTCTTTTTTCCTCCCTCTCTCTTTCTCCCTCT
>NW_007188428.1:0-774 GCF_000164805.1 Carlito syrichta
CCACTGATTCCTCAGTGTTCGTTCTGTTCCATGGATCAATCGTTAGGGTTTGATACCATTGCTTCTGTGTTTGGTTTCCTGGACTTTGGTGAAAGCAGAAAGTGTGAAACCCTAAACTTTGCCCGTTTTGAGGACAGTTTTGGCTATTGCAGGTCTCATGCAATTCTACTGAAATACAAGACATTTGGGTTTTGGTCGAGATTTCTTTCTGTTTTTAATGCGTTGTGTAGTAGTGGCATCTTCCCACGTCATGGTTTTTATTTATTGAACCCAGTATTTCCTTTCCATTGGCTTATGTCCTGTGCAATGTCTATCAGCATGAGTGTGTACTGTTTAGTGTACTGTTCTATTGTCTGCTTAACTTTGTTTTTGTACTATTTTGTGGTTTTGGCTGCTATGGTAATTGAATTGTTTCCTTAGTGGTTTCTTCAGGTGGACTTTGAAAGTGTAGAGAGACACCAGGTGTTTGTATGTTGAATTTGTGTCCCGCAACAATGCTGAATTTTGAGTTCTGAAAGGGTGAGTGTGTGTGTGTGAGTGTGTGTGTATGTGTGTGTGTGTCTGGTGAACTTGTTGGAGCTGTCTGTACGTCGCGTCGTGTCTATGAGAACTGAGTTAACTTTACTTCTTCGTCTCCCGTGAGGATACCTTGAAAAATTGTTTTTTGTTTAATTGCTCTGTTCAGCATTCTTGACCCTATCTTGAGGGAAGTGGTGGAAGACTATATCCACGTATACTTCTTGATCTTCGGGAAAAGCTGAGAGTTTCACCATG
>NW_007188429.1:0-856 GCF_000164805.1 Carlito syrichta
CCAGAAGCGGTGCCGTGTATACGTGCAGGTTCTGTTCTTGTGTTCAGCAGAAGGTGATAGGGGTGGGAGTACAGAATCAGAGTGTCCTTTACTCCAAACTTGGCGAGTGTTTAAAAATAGAATGAACATATCCTGGCTCTCTCCTGCTCCTGCTCCCTCGCTCTCCTTACCTCTCCTGTTATCCTTGAAAACACAAAGGTTTGAGTAGGAATATGCTTAGCCCTCAGAAAGAAGTTTAAATTCATGCTAAAGAGTCTTGAACTTCTTGTAAGACCATTTTTGCTGTTTTTGGTAAAAGGGAAGGGATGAAATTTGCTTTCAGCTTGACTTTTGCAGAGCCAGAGTTTCTCCTGGCCGGCCAAATGAGAGTGCTCTGGGGATGAACGTGTTGGACTGTGAGAATGCTTTTGGTGCCTTTTCAGTCTACCCATTTAAAAATAACTCAGTCCATCTCTTAGATTTGAGAATCAGTAACAACACGAAGGCAGATAGTGGAAAAATCGCCACACAGACTTGGGGAAATGGTGAGTAGGGGGAAGTGCCTCTCCAAGCACTGTTTCTGGTAGTATGAATTTTCAGTTTGCCCAGATACGGGGAGAGAGAAGAGGGATCTCTGGGGACTCGTCCTTCAACTGTTTCAACTCCAGGCTTGGGACTGTGCTGGGGCCAAGGGAGGACTCGTTGCTGTGGCCAGCTGTCAACTTGTTTCCAGCTTGCTTCTCCAGGCCCTTTGGTCTGGAGGAGGTTTAGCTTTGTGCTCCTGTGGCAGTGGCTCTCCCTGCACTCTGTAGGACTCTTCCTAGTGGGTGACATCAGGGGAAGTGGCTGCATGTGAATAGTACCAAGCTCTAAGCAG
>NW_007188430.1:0-822 GCF_000164805.1 Carlito syrichta
ATAGATTTACACGCAATCCACAGAGGTCATTTCAAGAAGAAAAAGATGACAGACAATGCAGGGAGCAGGTATCTCACTCCCGGAGACTGTCACTAGAGTGTGGGCTTTAAGGTTCTGGGTCAGAGATAGGGAGTTGGTAGAAGCAATGATGACCGTTGGGGTTGAGGGAATAGGCAGGCTCACACAGGTGTGGGGAGTGGCCTAAACCAGTTTTGGCTAGTCTTTCAGGGCACTGCGTGAAAGGCTACCTGAGCAGCGCGGTCCAACGATCACAAGGCTTGGGCGAAAGGAAACCTCACTTTGCTGCCTGCGCCAAGCCACACCCAGCCCCCTCTAATGGCGTTAGGTGCCACAGGCACGACAACACGGATGGGCACGAAATTCCCGCAGACTTTGATCCCCTTGTCTACACACACTGAGAGCTGACAGTCTCTGCATGGCCGCCCCTCTTTCATTTGTCAGACAGAGTCTGTGGGTGCACCTGGGCAGGCAGCTACACCTGTACTTGAGAATTTACATCGCCTTGCTCGGGGATGGCATTGATTATGGACGGGTGAAATACAAGCACAAACTATTTAAAAACTGAATGATGGAGGCCTACAGGAACATGGCAGAAAAAACAAATACATACAAGTGCTGCTGGCACAGCGATTGTACCTCTGCCCCTGAGCAATCATCTGATGATATCAAATTATGAGCCCTGAAGTCCTCGTGCCACTGCCCTTGGTTCACATTGGAGGCATAATGAAAATTTTCTGGTTTAATTAAGGGGAAGGTTTATAAATACTTAAGTTGTGCACACGCATGCGATTCTCGTCCTTC
>NW_007188431.1:0-1895 GCF_000164805.1 Carlito syrichta
AGTATACAGTTGCTATCTATACTCAATGAAACATATCGAATGAGTCAACTGGGATATATTTCAAAAATAAGTTAATTAAAAATCAGCAATAGGATATTTTATCTAAGCACATTTCAATAAAATAAGGGTATGTGTTTTTATTTGGGTGTGGAAAAAAGTGATTAAGGCTATAGAAACAAGAATTCCTTTCTAATGACTGGCCATGGATTCAGGGATCTGGTATAAACGTTTTCTTCTTCATTTGTAATTTGAAAGAAGTAGGGTACAATTCAGGGTGAAATATATTAATATTCATTTTACAGGAACCCTTGTTGTTCAGGCCTGTCCCCGAACGTCCTGGCACCCCGGGCACAAACCAACTACTGCAAGTCCTGGCCCTCCCCCTCCCCTGCATCTCCCAACTCTGAAAATCTTTTTTGTTGTCGTTATTATGATGGTTGTTCAAGGTCCACTTATGAGTGAGTACATGTGATACTCAGTTTCTGCTTCCCTGAAAGGTCACCCAGTAGTATAGACTCTAACTCCATCCAGGTTTCCGTGAACTTCGTGAGTTTGTTCTCGTTGTGACTGCATAATATGGCATTGTTCATACGTACCACATATTTTGAATCCAGTCCTCTTTAGATGGGCAGGATGGTTGGCTCCATGTCCTTGCTACTGCGAACAATGTGGCGATAAACATACATGTGCAAATATCTCTTTGAGAGAGGGATTTCGTTCTTCCTGGTATGTTCCCAGTAGGTTGATGGCAGGGTCGATTTTTAGATCGGTTAGGAATCACCAAATGGTTATCCACAGAGCTGGTCCGAGTTTACACTCCCACGAGCAGTGTAGAAGCGTTCCCTTTTTGTCATTTCCACGCCAGCACGTGTTGTTTTGGGAATGATGGATGATAGCCATCCTGACTGAAAATAGGTGACTCCTCAAGGTAGTTTTCACTTGCATTTTCGGATGACAATGAGGCTGAGCTTTTTCCAACGTCTTTGGTGGCTGCTTGTATGTCTGCTGTTGAGAAGGGTCTCTTCCTATCTTTTGCTCACTGTGAAATGAGGCTGTTTGTTTTTTTCTTGTCGGCAAGTGGCAGTTCCTTGTAGTTCTGAGCTGATCATCCCTTGTCAGATGTACATTCGCAAATATATTTTCCGCATCTGTGGGTTGCGTTTCTCTTTGAGTCAGGGCCTCACTCTGAGGCCCAGACGGTACTAGAGTGGTACAACCATACCTGACCACAGGGTAGACCTCCGGGGCTCAGGCAATCCTCCCAAGCGGCTGCAACCAAAAGCCTATGTCTCCATGCCCAGCTCATTGATGACATTTTGGAGATAGAGATGAGGCTGCCTGATGTTACACAGTCATGTTTCAACTCCTGGGCTCCAGCAATCTTCCGTCCTCAGTCTGCCAAAGTGCTGGATGAGAGGTGGGAGATTCCATGCCTGGCCTACCCTTAGCAGGAGTCGTTTTGGTGCACAATGAGGTGTGCTTTGATTGCGGGGATACACTTCCTAGCTGTCCATAGCCAACGATTTAGCTTGCTTCCCTTAGGGTTCTATGAGTTTCCTTTCCTTCTCACCACCAACATTCACCACTCAACTTTGCGGAGAGCACCCTGGCATTTGTTCTTGCCACATAGTCTCCTTGAAAAGTAGCCAAACCTTTTAGTGAGAATTTCAGAGTGCTGTGATCATAGACAGTGCCTCTACTGCGAGGAAAACCTTCTCCAAACCCATGCGCGGGAGCCAACGGGAAGGACAGGGACCCACTTCTCTTGGAGTGACATCCATGCTTCAGGGGTGGGTGCTGAGTGAGGTCAGGTGTCCAGGTCCTAACAGGTGATCGCCACCAGCTTGTAACCTCTGCTCTACAAGAAAAGCAGCGTGAAGAAAATCTGAACCCCA
>NW_007188432.1:0-1104 GCF_000164805.1 Carlito syrichta
TCCGGGGCTCAGGCAATCCTCCCAAGCGGCTGCAACCAAAAGCCTATGTCTCCATGCCCAGCTCATTGATGACATGTTGGAGATAGAGATGAGGCTGCCTGATGTTACACAGTCATGTTTCAACTCCTGGGCTCCAGCAATCTTCCGTCCTCAGTCTGCCAAAGTGCTGGATGAGAGGTGGGAGATTCCATGCCTGGCCTACCCTTAGCAGGAGTCGTTTTGGTGCACAATGAGGTGTGCTTTGATTGCGGGGATACACTTCCTAGCTGTCCATAGCCAACGATTTAGCTTGCTTCCCTTAGGGTTCTATGAGTTTCCTTTCCTTCTCACCACCAACATTCACCACTCAACTTTGCGGAGAGCACCCTGGCATTTGTTCTTGCCACAGAGTCTCCTTGAAAAGTAGCCAGACCTGTGAGTGAGAATTTCAGAGTGCTGTGATCATAGACAGTGCCTCTACTGCGAGGAAAACCTTCTCCAAACCCATGCGCAGGAGCCAACGGGAAGGACAGAGACCCACTTCTCTTGGAGTGACATCCATGCTTCAGGGGTGGGTGCTGAGTGAGGCCAGGTGTCCGGGTCCTAACAGGTGATCGCCACCAGCATGTAACCTCTGCTCTACAAGAAAAGCAGCGTGAAGACAATCTGAACCCCACTGTCCCGGCCTGCCCGGCCCTGCACAGAGCTCCAATCCTGTGAGTGGGCAACAGATGGCGGAAGGAAGCCCCAGCCTCTGGGACTCACTTGCCAGGAACGGAGCCTCCATGACTCAGAGCTGGAAGGAAGAAGACACTGACTCTCCGGTCTGGGAGCTGAGGGGAGACACAGCATCATCTTCTCGGCCACACTCAACCAAGCAGACCTTTCGTCATGTACAGCTCGGGGTGGGGATAGGTCATGGCCGTGTGCCACCTACTCTCAATGCTCTCTCGGAGACCAAACCTGTCTGGTGGCTTGGATGCCTAACTTAGGACAACTTCCAGAGACTTTCAAGAGCTTTTGGAAAGCAGCAGCTATCATGGGCTAGGATTGTTCTCCGAGCGGATGTCCACCGAGCTCCCATACTGTTGGTGCAGGTGTGGAATCTCTAGGCTTTTTCTTCAT
>NW_007188433.1:0-663 GCF_000164805.1 Carlito syrichta
GCTGCGGGAGCCCAGAGTGTGGCTCGCGGCGACTGGGACGACCGCGGAGCTGGGCCCCCCGCTGGCCGCGGAGCTGGGCCCCCCGCTGGCGGCGGAGCCGGGCCCCCCGCAGGCGGCGGAGCTGGGGCCCCCCTACCACGTCGAGGGAACGTGAGTCAGGCCGCTCTTGGACATGGACCCTTAACCGTGAGTTCACAGACTCTTCTTTTCTTGTATTTTCTAACCTGTGTTGTGGCTTTTGCTGGAAGTGCAACTGCCGGATTATGCATGAGAGTATCCCGTTTTCTGAGAAGTGTGTGTGGAAGGACTGCCCTATTCCCACGGAATGTATGTGGCCATAAATGTGTCCACTGATTCCTCAGGGTTCGTTCTGTTCCATGGATCAATCGTTAGGGTTTTATACCATTGCCTCTGTGTTTGGTTTACTGGACTTTGGTGAAAGCAGAAAGTGTGAAACCCTACACTTTGCCCATTTTGAAGAGAGTTTGGGCTATTGCCGGTCTCATGCAATTCTTCTGAAAGACTAGACATTTGGGTTTTGGTCGAGATTTCTTTGTGTTTTTAATGCGTTGTGTAGTAGTGGCATCTTCCCACGTCATGGTTTTTATTTATTGAACCGAGCATTTCCTTTTCCATTGGCTTATGTCCTCTGCAATGTCTATC
>NW_007188434.1:0-1088 GCF_000164805.1 Carlito syrichta
CACATCAAATGGTGTCTTTTGTGCACACCAGGCTGAACACTGGATTCTAGGATGATATGCAAAGATAAAAACCTGCGGACTTTTAGCTTGGAAAAGAAAGAGGAGAGACAGTTCAATGCTGTAAGATTATGGCAGGCAAGTAAAGAGTTAAATAAGGATGGACGCTGTGTTCATGCCTATAATCCCAGCACTCTGGGAGGCAGAGGTGAGAAGATTGCCTGAGCCCACAGGTTCAAGACCAGCTTAGGCAACTTGGCAAGACCTCATTTCTCTTAAATAAATAAATAAAAATAAAATAAAATATCTAAGAAAAATTAAAAATTATTAAATAAAATGACCAGAATCTTTGAAAAACTTAGAGGAGATGCTGATTTAAGAGGTAGGCAGTAAAATCATGTACCATCTTCACTAAGTGGCAGAAAGGAAGGGACTTCCAGCCCCTGGAGCTCAGGGTGCCAAAAGACCCTTGTGTGGGATCGACCAGAGCCCAGAAGAGCCTCACTCAGACTGTCTTATGTCAAGACACAAAAACTAAGGAGCTGCAGGGTGTTCCCTCTCTGCCCTCTCCTCAAGAAGCCCCAGACCCCAAACTCCAACACAAGAGCCAGGCAGCATAGAAGGATGTCTCAGCTTAGGGCCCTAAAGGGTCTGAAGCATGGATGAGGAGGGACTGGTACCATGTCATGCAGCTGCTGCAGCAAATCGCCACCAACTTGGGGCTTAGCACAAGAGTCTGTTCTCTCACAGTTTTGGGGGCCAGACGTCTGGAATCCTGCAGTGGGCAGGGCCACAATCCCTCCAAAGACTCCAGGGAGGAAACTTCCTGGCTCTGCCAGGCTCTGGTGACCCTAGGTTCCCTGGGCTTGTGGCTGTATCAATATAATATCTGTCTTCTCCTCACATGGCCTTCACGTGTGTGTGTGTGTGTGTGTGTGTGTGTGTGTGTCTGTGTGTCTGTGTCTTTGTCTTCCCTTTTCTGTTTCTCATAAGGACACTTGCCATTGGATTTAGGGTCCATCTGGAGAATCTATTATTCAAGAAAGTCCATGCTGAAAGTCTCAAATGTGTTATATCTGCAAAGATCCTTT
>NW_007188435.1:0-623 GCF_000164805.1 Carlito syrichta
CTGGTGACCCTAGGTTCCCTGGGCTTGTGGCTGCATCAATATAATATCAGTCTTCTCCTCACATGGCCTTCACGTGTGTGTGTGTGTGTGTGTGTGTGTGTGTCTGTGTGTGTGTCTGTGTGTCTGTGTCTTTGTCTTCCCTTTTCTGTTTCTCATAAGGACACTTGCCATTGGATTTAGGGTCCATCTGGAGAATCTATTATTCAAGAAAGTCCATGCTGAAAGTCTCAAATGTGTTATATCTGCAAAGATCCTTTCTTCAAATACAGTTACATTCAAAAGTTTCAGGTGTTAGGATGTAGATGTCTGTTATGGGGTCACCATTCAACCCACTCCAGGGCCTAGCACCTGGGGCTTGGAGTTCTTGCTCCAAGTTTCAGCTCCAAACTGTAGGCTTTACACACCACCTGTGCTGAACACAGGCTGGGACTTCTTGAGGAGAGGGCAGGGAGGGAACACCCTGCAGCTCCTTAGTTTTTGTGTCTTGACATAAGACAGTCTGAGTGAGGCCTTCTGGGCTCTGGTCGATCCCACACAAGGTCTTTTGGCACCCTGAGCTCCAGGGGCTGGAAGTCCCTTCTTTTCTGCCACTTAGTGAAGATGGTACATGATTTACTGCCTAC
>NW_007188436.1:0-747 GCF_000164805.1 Carlito syrichta
ATTCTTAACTTTTAAGGAAAACTTTAGAGAGAGGTGCAGCAAGGGTGGCAAGAAGGAAGGGTTTTTAATCATCATCATTATCATCAGCATTGTCTGATATAATCAATTATATTGCCGGTCTTTTTTATCAGTCTTATTAAAGCCTAACAAGTGTTTTTAGCATTTTTAACAGCCAATTGTTTTACTAAAATTTTTGCTGCCTCTTTGCTAGTAATTACTCGTTTGATGGTGGCGGTTATTTTAGAAATGAAATCCTCCCAATTTTTATCTGCCTTTTGCTTAATCTTAGCCAAAGAAAGAGTTTAAGTGGAATTAGCAGGCAACTTTCTGTACAAAATCTAGAAAAGAATTTACTTTATCTTTACTTATCTTAACACCTTTATGCTTTAACGCTTTACACATGATTCGAATATAGGCTCGTCTCCCTTTGGAGCCGCAGTTTCCCATAACTGTAACCGTGCACCTAATTTTTAGTAGTCTTGCAATAATTATACAAGGATTGAATCACTCTATTCGGTGATAAGTCACACAGTCCGTCGGCGACGCTTAACACTAACTTGCCTACCTACCCGTGCACTCCCGGGGGGGCTGCAGCACCCTAAGGCAAGGTCCGTCCTGAAACGAGAGAAACAAACTGGGAAACATATATTTTTATAATTACCGGAGTCTGGTCCCTGGGTTCGGGCGCCAAAGCTGTCGGTGACCTGCACTGACCACAGGGAGGGTTAGGACCGCACCGGTGAATCA
>NW_007188437.1:0-784 GCF_000164805.1 Carlito syrichta
CAAATCTAGAAAAGAATTTACTTTATCTTTACTTATCTTAACACCTTTATGATTTAACGCTTTACACATGATTCGAATATAGGCTCTCCTTTCCTTGGAGCCGCAGTTTCCCATAACTGTAACCGTGCACCTAATTTTTAGTAGTCTTGCAATAATTATACAAGGATTGAATCACTCTATTCGGTGATAAGTCACACAGTCCGTCGGCGACGCTTAACACTAACTTGCCTACCTACCCGTGCACTCCCGGGGGGGCTGCAGCACCCTAAGGCTAGGTCCGTCCTGAAACGAGAGAAACAAACTGGGAAACATATATTTTTATAATTACCGGAGTCTGGTCCCTGGGTTCGGGCGCCAAAGCTGTCGGTGACCTGCACTGACCAGAGGGAGGGTTAGGACCGCACCGGTGAATCAGAGACGGAGAGAAGAAAACTACTCAGAGGCAGCTCTTCTGGGTTCAGCCTGGCCAAGACCGAAGCCGATTTTATTCAAACCTTTTCCAACTTATATACCATTTTCTATACCCTCCAGCAATGTGATAATCACTCACTGGGGGCGTACAAGTTTCGTGCTTTACAAACTATGCATCACAAGACCACCACGAGATCTGCAATTTCCAAGCAAACAATTCAAATTCCATGATGCCTGCCGTGCTTACATCAAGGTCACAGGTGCACAATTTCAATACAAATCGTTCAAAGTGTTTTCCATAATGTTCAACGAATCATTCATATTATACTCTTTGCTCTATACCCTGATTAATACAAAAAACTTTCCTGAGTTA
>NW_007188438.1:0-1251 GCF_000164805.1 Carlito syrichta
CTGCAGATTAGGTTAATCATTCAAATACCCACATACACTGAAGAGGAAATGACATTATGTTCAAATTCCCAGAGGAGGAAAACAAGAGGCACAACTGGCAATAGGGCCTGGCTCTAATGAGACATAGAGGAGGGGTATATATCCCAGCTTCACAGGCCAACTCAACCTTCTAGAAGAAAATCATCCATGAGTCTCACTACTGCTCTTTCTCAGCTCCCAGATTTGTCCCTCGAGGTGTGGGATCATGCCTTTCTTTCTATTGTGTTTGGTTTGTTTCCTCTCCATGGACCTGGTAGCATATCCTGCTCAGTGTGTGCTAAATAGATGTGCGTGGGGAGGGGCATTGGGTACAAACCCAACCCCAGTGTCTTTCCAGCAGTGACTGTTAATGGAAGAGCTAAGCATGGGCCATGCTGTTGTTCTTAGACCTGAGGCTCAGGCTACTGCATGGAGACCAGCAGCTCCTGCTGTGCAAAACACTCTGCCCTGCCTCAAAGAGGCACATGGGGTCGAGAAGAAGAACAACCATCTCAGGTCTCTTCCTGGTTCGGTCACTTTCATGGAATAGTCCTTGCCAAAAAGTTAAAAGTTGCTGGCAGAGGACTCGGGCATCTATCAAAACCAGACAGCCCAGGATGAGGCTCTCTCTCAGAACACAAATCACTCCCTGGCAAGTCAAGAAAGAAACAGATGCATCTGAAATCAGAACACCATGGGGAGGAAGGACAGAGGAGGCCATAGACAGGCAGGTGAAAAAAGTGAGAGAAGAAATATTCTAGAATGGAAGACAAAGCCCTCCAAGAGCCCCAAGAGGTGTGCCCATTGAGTGTGGGTGTGGTTGAACACATTCCTATTTTAGCAAGGAGTAACAACAGGTTTGACAATCCCCCACCTGACAATCCTCCTGTCTCCCCAGAAGGCAAGAATGACTCAAACCAGACAGTCACACCTCAACAAAATAGACAAAGGTGAAATGCAAGCCAGGCTTGGGAAAGCTCCCAGCACACATCTGAGCAGCCACTCAACTGGGGCAGCTGCCAGGGATGATTGGGGAGTGGCTGGTACCCCACAACAGGACCTCTGTGGAGCCTCTGCACAGGAGGACCATTTATCCAGGGGCAGGGCCTGCCACCTTATGACCTGATTTCACTTTTCAGTGACACAGAACACACCCTGCCACATTGCAAATCTGAGAAGCCATGGAGGCCCCGAGGCCAAGGAAGAGGCCAATCCCTTTGATGGAAGACTGGG
>NW_007188439.1:0-791 GCF_000164805.1 Carlito syrichta
CCTGGTACCCCACAACAGGACCTCTGTGGAGCCTCTGCACAGGAGGACCATTTATCCAGGGGCAGGGCCTGCCACCTTATGACCTGATTTCACTTTTCAGTGACACAGAACACACCCTGCCACATTGCAAATCTGAGAAGCCATGGAGGCCCCATGAGGCCAAGGAAGAGGCCAATCCCTTTGATGGAAGACTGGGCCATGGCCACTGGAGACAACAATGGGCTGCAGATTGGTGAGGACAGCTGGGCAGGGTGAGAATCCCAGTGACAGGAACTGAACAGGAACTTGCCTCAGGCTTAATTGAGGAATGTTTTGGTAAAGCTACAGTGGACACCTGTCACCTTGTGTGTTCAAAATCCATTCCCCAAACTTTGGGGCAGCATCTCAAGCTAGTCAAGGAGAACCTCCCTTCTCTACTTGTATTCTCTGGGGTGCTGGTTCTAGGCTGATCAACACCAAGCCTTTGACCCCACCCAACCTCAATGGCTCCTAGGCTCAAGTGCCAGCTCCACCATAGATCAGATATGTAATTCACCCTGTGATAGCCATAAAGCCTGTTATCTCATCGGACAGAGTCCTCAGCCTATGGGTTGGGGAGCAAGAATCCAGTGAACACCCTAGACATGCCCTCTGTACATGGCACAGTTCATTCTATGCAATTCTGGGCTCTTCTTTTCCAATACAGGATTCCTCCAGTAGCGGACTCAGGGAAGATAACCATGAACACCTGTGCTGGGGGCTCACAGAAGGTAAAGGACTGACATAAAAGCCTCATAGCCACTAAGATGTGA
>NW_007188440.1:0-791 GCF_000164805.1 Carlito syrichta
AGATCCAGTGAACACCCTAGACATGCCCTCTGTACATGGCACAGTTCATTCTACGCAATTCTGGGCTCTTCTTTTCCAATACAGGATTCCTCCAGTAGCGGACTCAGGGAAGATAACCATGAACACCTGTGCTGGGGGCTCACAGAAGGTAAAAGACTGACATAAAAGCTCATAGCCACTAAGATGTGAACCTGTGACTTACTCAAGACCTGTTAGCTAAGATCTTTGTAGCCTGAAGAAATGCCATACCACTTCACCCCATTAAGAAAACCCTCTCGGCCGGGCTTTGTGGCTCAGTCTGTAATCTCGTGTTTTGGGAGGCCGAGGTGAGTGAATTGCCTGAGCCTGCGAGTTCGAGACCTGCCTGAGCAACTTGGTGAGACCTCATCTACACAATAAATCAAAAAATTAGCTGGGTGTGGTAGCGTGTGCCTGTAGTTCCATCTATTTGGAAGGCTGAGGTGGAAGGATTGCAGGAGCCCCGCAGGTCGAAGCTGTGTTGGCCGGGAGTGGCCACTGCACTCCAATCTGGGCGACAGAGTGAGACTCCAACTCAAAAAAAAAAAAGAAGAAGAAGAAAGAAAACCCTCTCTATGTTACTGGAGAGAATAAGGACATCACATAGAGAACTTTTTTTTAATGTTCCCAATGTTTTTTTGTTTGTTTGGTTTTGGTTTTTTTAATTTTTAATTTTTTTTATTTTAAAGATATGGGGTACAAGTCAGGTTAGGTATACAAATGTCCATTATGCAGGTACCCTTGTTGATGAGGTGTGCTCCCTTTTCCCTGGG
>NW_007188441.1:0-909 GCF_000164805.1 Carlito syrichta
AAATCAAAAATTTAGCTGGGTGTGGTAGCGTGTGCCTGTAGTTCCATCTATTTGGAAGGCTGAGGTGGAAGGATTGCAGGAGCCCCGCAGGTCGAAGCTGTGTTGGCCGGGAGTGGCCACTGCACTCCAATCTGGGCGACAGAGTGAGACTCCAACTCAAAAAAAAAAAAAGAAGAAGAAGAAAGAAAACCCTCTCTATGTTACTGGAGAGAATAAGGACATCACATAGAGAACTTTTTTTTAATGTTCCCAATGTTTTTTTGTTTGTTTGGTTTTGGTTTTTTTAATTTTTAATTTTTTTTATTTTAAAGATATGGGGTACAAGTCTGGTTAGGTATACAAATGTCCATTATGCAGGTACCCTTGTTGATGAGGTGTGCTCCCTTTTCCCTGGGCAGATTCCACGACTGCCAATCTTGCTTCCCCTCTCCCTTCCCAGCAGTTTCCCACTACTGCCAATTCTTTTCTTATAGTATTATGATAGTTGCTCAAGGTCTACTTATAAGTGAGAACATGTGATACTCAGTTCTTTGTTTCTGTGAAGGATCACTCAGTATTATAGACTCTAAGTCCAACTAGGTTGCAGTGAACTTCATGATTTTGATCTTTATGGATGTGTAATATTCCATCATGTATATGTACCACATTTTTTTAATCTAGTCCTCTTTTGATGGGCAGCACGGTTGGTTCTATGTTCTTACTACTGTGAACAATGCTATGATAAACATACATGTGCAGGTATCTTTTTTATACAGCGATTTGAGCTCTTCCAGGTATAATCCCAATAGGGGGATTGCAGGGATTTAGATCTTTGGGGAATCTCCATACTTTTCTACAGAGGCTACAATAGTTTACACTCCCACTAACAGTGTAGAAGTGCTCCCTTTTTGCCATACCCTCTCCAGCACC
>NW_007188442.1:0-707 GCF_000164805.1 Carlito syrichta
AATATGTTTACTGAAAATAACTAAACAAGTCTTTTATTCTCAGTCGTGTTCTAATCCTTTGAAATATTTCTTCCACATTACTTTCCATAATTTAAAAAAGGCCAATCCTATCAATCCTTCCCATTTTCCTTTCTTGCTGCTCCTCCCTATTTCCTCAACCACAATGGGTCGAAGGCCCCACTGTCAAGTGATTCGAGCCTGTGTCCTGATTAATTATCCTACATAGGAGTTCAAACGTCGACCGAAGTTCTATTGCATAATAGCATATAATATAGTCACTTGGACTTGAATATGTTGTATCCTTTGCTCTTGTGCCAGCATGAACTCCATTGAGCTCTTTGACACCAGTACATAGACGATGGTGTGAGATCTAGGAGCTTAGCCTGATCCAGTGTAGGCTGCTCTTGAGAGCTGTGACCAGGTAAGGCGGGACCTGAAGCCATACCAGACTGATAGGCAGTTACCAAGGTGTCACGGAGCAACTTCCGAGTAAGGGACATGACCAGAAACGGAAGCAGGAAGCTGTTACTGAAGGATGTAACTTCTGATAATAAATCTCCATTGTGATACAAAATAGGGGTTTGTAGATCGCACAGAAATATAACTTTAACAAATAGCAATGGGCGAGACCTGATCTTTACACATATCAAAAATTAGCCGGGCGTATCGCGCGCACCTGTAGTTCTGGCTACTGAGAGGCTGAGGCA
>NW_007188443.1:0-1110 GCF_000164805.1 Carlito syrichta
ATTCCCATTTTCCTTTCTTGCTGCTCCTCCCTATTTCCTCAACCACAATGGGTCGAAGGCCCCACTGTCAAGTGATTCGAGCCTGTGTCCTGATTAATTATCCTACATAGGAGTTCAAACGTCGACCGAAGTTCTATTGCATAATAGCATATAATATAATCACTTGGACTTGAATATGTTGTATCCTTTGCTCTTGTGCCAGCATGAGCTCCATTGAGCTCTTTGACACCAGTACATAGACGATGGTGTGAGATCTAGGAGCTTAGCCTGATCCAGTGTAGGCTGCTCTTGAGAGCTGTGACCAGGTAAGGCGGGACCTGAAGCCATACCAGACTGATAGGCAGTTACCAAGGTGTCACGGAGCAATTTCCGAGTAAGGGACATGACCAGAAACGGAAGCAGGAATCTGTTACTGAAGGATGTAACTTCTGATAATAAATCTCCAATGTGATACAAAATAGGGGTTTGTAGATCGCACAGAAATGTAACTTTAACAAATAGCAATGGGCGAGACCTGATCTTTACAACAAATCAAAAAATTAGCCGGGCGTATTCGCGCGCACCTGTAGTTCTGGCTACCTGAGAGGCTGAGGCAGAAAGATTGCTGGAGCTCAGCAGTTCAAGGCTGTGTTGTCCGAGAGCGTGCCACTGCACTCCAGTATGTGTGACTGAGTGAGACTGCAACTGAAAAAAAAATATATAAAGATCAGTACTAAAAATTGAAAACTTTGTGAGAACTCTGTTCAGAATTTTTTGGGGGGCCCATGGGCTCCCTTTTTCTTTAGATTGTGTGAGAGAGAGAGAAAGGGAGAGGGAGAAATGAGAATGTTATACATTTTCCAGCACATTTATATCATTCTTCCTGAGAGCGTTACTTTCCTATGAACTCCCTGTGACTCTTTGGAAACTCTTTTTGGAATCTCTCATATATTTGACCTATATTCTTTAACATTTTTCACAAATCTTAAAAGGGAAATTAGAAACCTTAAATGCTTGATATCAACCAGAAAGCCCTACTGATATTTCTAACTACATTGTTGGAAATTCTTTCACCTATTAAGCTGACCAAGATAGGTTATAAAAGAGTCTTTTATTCTAAAAGTAGATGGA
>NW_007188444.1:0-890 GCF_000164805.1 Carlito syrichta
AAACAAAAAGAAGGAGAGAATGTGGCCAAATATGTAGTCCAGAATAACATCAACATTTACATGGTATAAAAAGAAAAATGTCAAGGAGTCCAGAGTAAGGTTTGAAACCCTCCTCCGAAACACAATGAAAATTAGATGTTTATTTTTTAAAAAATGAAAGAATGAGACATAACCCTAGTAAAATTCAATATTTTATTCTATTCCCAGACAGAAGGAAAAAAAGAGACAGTCTGGGAGGAATTAGAAGGTATTTAGCACTGAGTAACTCCTAACTGCTAATTGTTATAGCAATTAACTCCTACAAGAGCACCCACCCAAATAAAGGAATACTGCATGGGCTTTGAAGGTTAATCTACCCACATTTAAATCTAGATCTGTTACTGAAACACTGAGTGATCCAGCATAAAAATGGCAGCAATAGTAAAAGAGCAATCAGACAAGAGAAGGAAATCAAGGGTATCCAAATAAGAAAATAAGTTAAGTTAACCCTCTTTGCAAATGACATGACCCTATGCCTTGAAAACACAAGCAAATCTGTCAAAAAACCTCCTTGCACTGATAAAGTTTCAGGGAATAAAATAAATGTGCAAAAGGCAGTTACATTCTTATACATCAACAATAAAAAGACAGAGAAACAGGTAAAATCTACAATTTCATTCACAATAGCCACACACACAATAAAAGAGAAAAACCTTGGCATCTTCCTAATCAGAGAAAGAAAAGAACTTTACAATAAAAAAATTACTAAACGCTACTCAAAGAAATCAAAGAGACACAAAAAAATGGAAAAGTATTCCATGCTCTTGGTTTGGAAGAGTTAACATTGCTATGATGTCCATCCTACCAACGACATCTACAGATTCAACACAATGCCCATTAAATTACCAAAT
>NW_007188445.1:0-765 GCF_000164805.1 Carlito syrichta
AGACAGTCTGGGAGGAATTAGAAGGTATTTAGCACTGAGTAACTCCTAACTGCTAATTGTTATAGCAATTAACTCCTACAAGAGCACCCACCCAAATAAAGGAATACTGCATGGGCTTTGAAGGTTAATCTACCCACATTTAAATCTAGATCTGTTACTGAAACACTGAGTGATCCAGCATAAAAATGGCAGCAATAGTAAAAGAGTAATCAGACAAGAGAAGGAAATCAAGGGTATCCAAATAAGAAAATAAGTTAAGTTAACCCTCTTTGCAAATGACATGACCCTATGCCTTGAAAACACAAGCAAATCTGTCAAAAAACCTCCTTGCACTGATAAAGTTTCAGGGAATAAAATAAATGTGCAAAAGGCAGTTACATTTTTATACATCAACAATAAAAAGACAGAGAAACAGGTAAAATCTACAATTTCATTCACAATAGCCACACACACAATAAAGAGAGAAAAACCTTGGCATCTTCCTAATCAGAGAAGGAAAAGAACTTTACAATAAAAAAAATTACTAAACGCTACTCAAAGAAATCAGAGAAGACACAAAAAAATGGAAAAGTATTCCATGCTCTTGGTTTGGAAGAGTTAACATTGCTATGATGTCCATCCTACCAACGACAATCTACAGATTCAACACAATGCCCATTAATTACCAAATTCTCAGACCTGGGAATGGCAACACAGAAATTTATATGGAAACATAATGACCACAAATACCCAAAATATTCCTTAGCAAAAGAAACAAAGCAGGAA
>NW_007188446.1:0-804 GCF_000164805.1 Carlito syrichta
CCAGTCATGCTGCCCATTGAAGCTGGACTTGTTTAAAAAAATGTGGTGTGTATACACAATGGAATATTATGTAGCCATAAAAGACAAACATATGGACTTCACAGCAACTTGGATGGATTTAGGGTCTATCATACTCAGTGATTTATCACAGAAACAAAGAACAGAGTACTAAATGTTCTCACTCATAAGTGGACCTTGAACTATCATCATAATACTATAAGAAAGGGATTGGCAATAGTGGGAAACTGCCAGGAAGGGGGCATGGGATTGGCAGTTGAGGGAAACTGCCAGAGGAGAGAGGGCACACCTCACCAACAAGGATACCTGCATAATGAATATTTATATACCTAACCCTGAATTGTACTCCTCATCTTTCAAATAAAATAATAAAATAAAATAAGACTCCATGTGTAAGGGTGATCACATATGTCTGGTTTTTTCACTTAACAGTTTCACTGAACATAACTGCAAGTTCACCCCTATTGTTACCAATGGCAGCATTTCACTCTTGTGTATGGAGAAATAGTACTCTGTTGTATATATCTGCCCCATTTTTTTATCCACTCATGGATTGATGAATTCTTTTGTTGATCCCACAGCTTGACTCCTGTGATTAGTGCTACAGGGGATATAGGATTGCAGAAATCTTCAACGTGCTGATCACATTTCCTACAAAAATATACCCAGCAGTGAGTGCCAGGTCACACAGTAGGGCTATTTATGGTTTTTTGAGAACTTCTACAGTAATCCACAATGGCTGTACTAATTAACATTCCCACCCACAGTGTGCAAGGTTTCCCTTTC
>NW_007188447.1:0-899 GCF_000164805.1 Carlito syrichta
GTGTTTTCTTCTAGTAATTTTATAGTTTCCACGTCTTAAATTTAAGTCTTTAATCTATTTTGATTTTCTGTATATGGTGTGAGATAGGGGTCCAAATGTCATTTTTCTACCTGCAGATAGAGAGTTATATTTACTTACTTCATTTACCAGCTATTTTTACTTACCACTCTGTGTTTTAAAAGAGTAAGGAGAAAGGTTGAATGTAGGGAAGAAAGAGAAATGAAAAGCAACAAAGAATACCAGTGCAGAATTTAACACCAACTAAGACATATGTGTGGCACTGCATTCTCTAAGATGAGGAGTTTTTTTCCCTAATCTCCTCCACCCTAATCCATTAATTCTGTCTGCACGTGATACTTCTTTTGGATATTCCTGCCTCTATGACATGGATGTTTCAATTTGGAAAGACAATGTGTGTGTGTGTGTGTGTGTGTGTGTGTGTGCGCGCGCGCGCGCACGTGCACCACATGTGTATGGAGTGTAAATCGCTTAGTTGAAAATAGATTTGGAAGTTTAATATATAAATAAATGCAATCATGAATATTTAAAAAATAAATAATTATCTTCACCTTATCCTGAAGCTTCGCTACATTTGTTTGAGTAGGCTGTACCTATAGTCGGAACCAGTTTCATTGAAATAAACCAACACTTCCCTCAAGACCAGCTTTCCTAACCTGGGCTGTCCCCCAAGATCTCCTGCTTGCACTAACTATGTCCAATACAGAACACTCATTCATTGCACGTAGGTTTTTGTCATTTCTTTATTTTCTTTCAGAATTATTCCATTGATGATAAGAAAATGTATTTTTGAGACTAAAATAGAAAAGAGAGAGAGAGAGAATTCCCAAAGAACTGTTCTTTAGGCCAATTCTGCCACTTTGCACAAATGTGGCATTCTA
>NW_007188448.1:0-1115 GCF_000164805.1 Carlito syrichta
CATTATTCCATTGATGATAAGAAAATGTATTTTTGAGACTAAAATAGAAAAGAGAGAGAGAGAGAATTCCCAAAGAACTGTTCTTTAGGCCAATTCTGCCACTTTGCACAAATGTGGCATTCTATATTTTTGTTTGTGTGTTTGTTTCATTTTGCTTTTTTTTGAGACTAAAATAGAAAAGAGAGAGAGAGAGAATTCCCAAAGAACTGTTCTTTAGGCCAATTCTGCCACTTTGCACAAATGTGGCATTCTATATTTTTGTTTGTGTGTTTGTTTCATTTTGCTTTTTTTCAGCGTAAGATGCAGACTGTGCCATGACACTATTACCATTCTTGTAGAATCTGGTAAAAACTTGGGGGTAAAACAGACCATGTGGGTGTTAGCGTTTTCCAGGTGATCTTTTTGGTCATGCGGTTTTACACATTCAAATATGAACTCTATTTTTGAATCTGAACATGGCAGAATGGAGCCCCCTGTCGGTGTGAACAGCACAAGGGGAAAGATGCCTGGGTGGGAGACCAGGACTCATTATGACAGCGAGTACTCCGACCATCAGTGGAATATACTGGATGATTCATCCGTCATTTACTATTTTAAAACTGTTCACCTTTTCCCCAAGGCCATTAACTGTGAAAAAAATGTGGCCTCTGATTTATACTTTATTTTGCTGGTAATTTAGACTTTGGTGGTTTTCCAAAAAAACATTGGGAAATAGTTTTGGCAAACATCTTGTCAAAACGAGAATTTCTAAGTGAGATTTGAGGGTCACTACTTCTAAAAGTTCGGTTTTTATCAATTATTTATTTGGAGGGGTGTTTACTCTCTGTTGGAAGGAGAGGTTGATGGAGAAGAGACAAGATGGGAATCTGACAGCAAGAGAGTGCCGGGATGGTGACAGGGTGGGGGGCCGCATGGGTGGGAGCCACTCTCACCCTTGACACCTGTCTTGGGAGGAGAGGATGTGGCATGGTAACTGATGTCTGGTGCAGGATGTCAATTGGGCATCTCTTCCCCTTCAATTATTCAGTGGTTGATTTTAAAAAACAGTTTAAAATTTGACACAATTCCTAAGTGAGTCATCACAAGTTTGCACAGAGTTCCATTTTGGAGCTGCG
>NW_007188449.1:0-1484 GCF_000164805.1 Carlito syrichta
CACCACCAACATTCACCACTCAACTTTGCGGAGAGCACCCTGGCATTTGTTCTTGCCACAGAGTCTCCTTGAAAAGTAGCCAGACCTGTGAGTGAGAATTTCAGAGTGCTGTGATCATAGACAGTGCCTCTACTGCGAGGAAAACCTTCTCCAAACCCATGCGCGGGAGCCAACGGGAAGGACAGAGACCCACTTCTCTTGGAGTGACATCCATGCTTCAGGGGTGGGTGCTGAGTGAGGCCAGGTGTCCAGGTCCTAACGGGTGATCGCCACCAGCATGTCACCTCTGCTCTACAAGAAAAGCAGCGTGAAGACAATCTGAACCCCACTGTCCCGGCCTGCCCGGCCCTGCACAGAGCTCCAATCCTGTGAGTGGGCAACAGATGGCGGAAGGAAGCCCCAGCCTCTGGGACTCACTTGCCAGGAACGGAGCCTCCATGACTCAGAGCTGGAAGGAAGAAGACACTGACTCTCCGGTCTGGGAGCTGAGGGGAGACACAGCATCATCTTCTCGGCCACACTCAACCAAGCAGACCTTTCGTCATGTACAGCTCGGGGTGGGGATAGGTCATGGCCGTGTGCCACCTACTCTCAATGCTCTCTCGGAGACCAAACCTGTCTGGTGGCTTGGATGCCTCACTTAGGACAACTTCCAGAGACTTTCAAGAGCTTTTGGAAAGCAGCAGCTATCATGGGCTAGGATTGTTCTCCGAGCGGATGTCCACCGAGCTCCCATACTGTTGGTGCAGGTGTGGAATCTCTAGGCTTTTTCTTCAATTATTCATTGGAAGGCATTCATCGGCATTTCGGACACCAATCCTCAGCCACGTATAGTAAAATGAATTCAATTAGAAACCATGCCAAGTGGGATTGATTTCTGGGAAACATGTGTAGCACAACGTACAAAACGTAAATGTCATTTCAACAAAACTCAACAAAGGAAAATTCCGCACTAGCAGTATAAAAGTAGCCACATACAACCTTCTTTATTGAGGTCGAAGGGATTTGAGAAAAATTCACACTGATTCATGATACAAACACTAAAATGTAACTCAGAATAGAAGACAACCTCCTTCACCTGATAAAGGCCACATAGGAACACACAAAACTATCATGATTACGCCATGGTGAAACTTTCAGCTTTTCCCTGAAGATCAAGAAGTATACGTGGATATAGTCTTCCACCACTTCCCTTCAAGATAGGGTTAAGAATGCTGAACAGAACAATTAAACAAAAAACAATTTTTCAAGGTATCCTCACGGGAGACGAAGGAGTAAAGTTAACTCAGTTCTCATAGACACGACGCTACGTATAGACAGCTCCAACAAGTTCACCAGACACACACACACATACACACACACTCACACACACACACTCACCCTTTCAGAACTCAAAATTCAGCATTGTTGCGGGACACAAATTCAACATACAAACACCTGGTGTCTCTCTACACTTTTCAAAGTCCACCTGAAAAAACCACTAA
>NW_007188450.1:0-799 GCF_000164805.1 Carlito syrichta
CGACCTCCCATACTGTTGGTGCAGGTGTGGAATCTCTAGGCTTTTTCTTCAATTATTCATTGGAAGGCATTCATCAGCATTTCGGACACCAATCCTCAGCCACGTATAGTAAAATGAATTCAATTAGAAACCATGCCAAGTGGGATTGATTTCTGGGAAACATGTGTAGCACAACGTACAAAACGTAAATGTCATTTCAACAAAACTCAATCAAAGGGAAATACCGCACTAGCAGTATAAAAGTAGCCACATACAACCTTCTTTATTGAGGTCGAAGGGATTTGAGAAAAATTCACACTGATTCATGATACAAACACTAAAATGTAACTCAGAATAGAAGACAACCTCCTTCACCTGATAAAGGCCACATAGGAAAACACAAAACTGACATGATTACGCCATGGTGAAACTTTCAGCTTTTCCCTGAAGATCAAGAAGCATATGTGGATATAGTCTTCCACCACTTCCCTTCAACATAGGGTAAAGAATGCTGAACAGAGCAATTAAACAAAAAATAATTTTTCAAGGTATCCTCACGGGAGACGAAGAAGTAAAGTTAACTCAGTTCTCATAGACACGACGCGACGTACAGACAGCTCCAACAAGTTCACCAGACACACACACACATACACACACACTCACACACACACACTCACCCTTTCAGAACTCAAAATTCAGCATTGTTGCGGGACACAAATTCAACATACAAACACCTGGTGTCTCTCTACACTTTTCAAAGTCCACCTGAAAAAACCACTAAGGAAACAATTCAATTACCGTAGCAGCCCAAAACCACAAA
>NW_007188451.1:0-929 GCF_000164805.1 Carlito syrichta
TTATGTCGATACTTCACATGTAGGAATGAGCATGTCAATGGTGTCAGACTGAGTGAAATGAGTGCTCCACACTCACTTGTAGAAAAGCACTGCTTGCCTTCTGCTTGAGCCCTAAAACGTTTTACCCCTTGGCGTTTCTCTAGGCTAGGAAATGCAGTCACTCTCGCGCTGGCCTTGCTGAATAAGCGTAGACGGCCTGTGTGCGGCTTGTTGTGCAATGTGCATCTTCCTGGGGCAGGAGCTTTTCAAAATGTGCAGCGCTCTTTATGGGCTATCTATGTTATTCTCACTTGGTGCATGCTGCAACACATGAGTCTGAGTCTCCAGTTTCCTTCTCCTTTGGACTTCGGCTCTGCAGAGTGCCTCTGTGTGACCTAAGAGTTCTCTCATAGGACACGCTTTGCCCACGTGCAGCTCTACGCTGCCCCCCAGGGGGCGATGGGAACCCCACAGTGGAGCAAGAAGGCATTACTTGGTGAATTCCCTGGGTGCATTCTGAAATGTTTCTCCTTTTCAAATTTTTGTGTGGGAGGATACACAATTGATCTGCCAAACGCATTGACGGAAACGAGCTGACTGCCTTGGTGGTGCTTGTTTCGAATGTCCGTCTCCCTTGGAAAGTGCTGTGTGAGAAGTGTGCTGCACTGTGAGTTTCTGGCACTGAGTGTGCGTGCTGTAATTCCTCCTTCCCACTTGTTCCCTTTCGTGTATCCTACGCTCTACAGGGTGACTGCTTTGGCGTGCGGCTTGTCAGCCTCTCCCATTCGGGAATGCTCATCTCCCCTCTGCCACAGTGAGGGATCTGAGACATTCACAGTTACTTGTGGGAAGGCATTCTGTGTGACCCGGGGGAATTCTGAATTGCTCTTTCTTTAAACCTTCTCCTGTGAGGGGAAAGCAATTAGACTGTGGATTGCTGTCGCAGTGGC
>NW_007188452.1:0-869 GCF_000164805.1 Carlito syrichta
CTTGCTGATAAGCGTAGACGGCCTGTGTGAGGCTTGTTGTGCAAAGTGCATCTTCCTGGGGCAGGAGCTTTTCAAAATGTGCAGCGCTCTTTATGGGCTATCTATGTTATTCTCACTTGGTGCATGCTGCAACACATGAGTCTGAGTCTCGCAGTTTCCTTCTCCTTTGGACTTCGGCTCTGCAGAGTGCCTCTGTGTGACCTAAGAGTTCTCTCATAGGACACGCTTTGCCCATGTGCAGCTCTACGCTGCACCACAGGGGGCGATGGGAACCCCACAGTGGAGCAAGAAGGCATTACTTGGTGAATTCCCTGGGTGCATTCTGAAATGTTTCTCCTTTTCAAATTTTTGTGTGGGAGGATACACAATTGATCTGCCAAACGCATTGACGGAAACGAGCTGACTGCCTTGGTGGTGCTTGTTTCGAATGTCCGTCTCCCTTGGAAAGTGCTGTGTGAGAAGTGTGCTGCACTGTGAGTTTCTGGCACTGAGTGTGCGTGCTGTAATTCCTCCTTCCCACTTGTTCCCTTTCGTGTATCTTACGCTCTACAGGGTGACTGCTTTGGCGTGCGGCTTGTCAGCCTCTCCCATTCGGGAATGCTCATCTCCCCTCTGCCACAGTGAGGGATCTGAGACATTCACAGTTACTTGTGGGAAGGCATTCTGTGTGACCCGGGGGAATTCTGAATTGCTCTTTCTTTAAACCTTCTCCTGTGAGGGGAAAGCAATTAGACTGTGGATTGCTGTTCGCAGTGGTCTTTCTTGGGCCTGGGGTGCACGGGCAACCTTCCTGGCTTAAGTCTGTGCCCAATGTGTGCTGCAGTGTCACCTCTTTCTGTGACTCTTATTCTTCATTGCCGCCTGCTGTA
>NW_007188453.1:0-675 GCF_000164805.1 Carlito syrichta
TGATCAAGTAGGCTTCATTCCCGGGCTGCAAGGCTGGTTCAACATATGTAAAACCATTAATGTAATTAAATGCATCAACAGATGTCAAAACAAAAACCACATGATTATATCATTACATGCAAAAAAAGCTTTTGATAAAATCCAGCACCCCTTCTTGATAAAAACCCTCGAACATCTAGGCATACGGGGAACATACCTCAAAATAGTAAAAGCCATATACGAGAAACCCACAGCCAACATATTCCTAAACAGACAAAAATTGGAACCATTTTCCCTGAAAACTGGAACAAGACAAGGATGCCCACTCTCACCCCTCCTGTTCAACATAGTATTGGAAGACTTGGCTCGACCAATCAGAGAACAGAAGGCAATCACGGGTATCCAAATAGGAAAAGAGGAAGTCAAATTATCTCTCTTTGCAGATGATATAATTGTGTACCTTGAAAACCCAAAGAGAATTTGTCAAAAACCTCATTACACTGATAAAGGCCTTTGGCAAAATCTCAAGATACAAAATAAATGTGCAAAAGACAATGGCATGTCTTTACACCAATAATAAAACAGAAGCCCAGATAAAAAACACAATTGCATTCACAATAGCCACAAAAAAAAAAGAAATACCTTGGCATCTTTCTAACCAGAGATGTGAAAGACCTTTACAATGAAAACTACAAA